>NW_027185890.1:263149-344693 GCF_028583685.1 Petaurus breviceps papuanus
GTTTTTACCGGGTACTTAAAGTGGAAAGAATACCTATCTAGAGAATAGCAGTTTACTAGAACTTTAAATTGGAAAGAACCCCCAACGTGGGAATATCTGACAACTACACCCTAGTCTCCCCCCCCCCCCTTGCTGGAATTGTCCTATGTACTGGAGTGCCCTTTGGCTGAACTTTTCCCAGAATGAGGAGTGAGGGGTAAAGAAAGGAGAAGTAAAAGAATTCCTTAGCATCAAGGGAGAGATAAAAGACTGGGTTTTATATGTCAGATATTCCCAAGTTGGGGATTCTTTCCACTTTAAAGTTCTAGTAAACTGCTTGTATTTCTATATTTGACTTAAATCTAGCTCTCATTCTAATTTGTTATTTATGTAATATATACTTTAAGTTTGTAAAGTGCTTTATATAGATTATTTAATTTTCTATTAACACTGAAAACCAGGAAAGGCTTTTTCTTAACATAGAAACAATTAGTTGAACAGAAGAGTCAATATTTTATATAATTGAGAAAACTTAGACTTTTTCTCACTCAAAACAGGATTTCAGTGAAGTTGCCATTTTTATTCAGCAAAGTCTTATACATAGATATTTTCCCATATGCAAGCACATAGAGTAAAGTCAAAGGACTTAGTGTTGGTAAAAGAAGCTTAAAATGTCACTTTTTGTGGATGGCATGATGATTTAGTTAAACAGAAGAATCATAGAATCATACACAATGTCAGAGTTGGAAAGGAGAACTCCAGAGGCCTCTGATCCACCCCCTTTACAAAATCTCCAGAAAGTGTTTCTCCATTCTTCTTTTGAAGATCTCCAGTAAGGTGGAACCCAGTACCTCCTGGACCAGCTCTTTTTGCTTTTGGGAAGCTCTAAACTAATACCCATGGCTTCTTACTTCTGCCCTATGGGGACAAGCTGGACGAGGTCACATTCCATGTGGTAGTGGTTCCAATAGTTGACTACAACTGTTGTATCACAGAATCATGGAATGTCAGATCTGGAAAGGCCCTGAGACTTGTTATCCTGTAATTGAAAACACATGGTCTCCTTCAACTTTCCAGGCATATAGTGTGTGCTCTGAATCTGGGACCTCATAATATCGACAGCAACAATGATTCAGATTTATATAATGTTTCACTTATATTTTTATTCCCAACAACCCTAAGATGTAGGTAGTACAAATGAAGGAAGGGGAGATTTAGAAAAGTTGTATGATTCTCCTCCCCCCCCCCCCATTGGTCATGATGAGACTTTAAGGTACCAACGTCTTCTGACCCCAAGCCCAGTTTTCTTTCTACTGCACCATGCTTTGACCTCATTGTAACAATGATGTATTTTTGTATAGGACTTTGCAATTTTCCAAAGGCTTTCGTATACATGATTTGGTCCTTAACAACAATTTTATAAGGTATACAGGGAGGGTATTACTGTTTTTACTTTTAAAAAATGTTTCCAGATGAGGAAATTGAAACTTGGAGGGTTTGTGATTTGTTTGAGATCATATAGATAAATGTCAGAGCTATGACTAGGAGTGAGGTTTTCTAATTCTGTGATCTTTCTGCTTCATTATAAACATGAAAATTTATCACAAGGGAAGGTCAATTTCTTTGCTTTTATTATGCTTTTTTTTTTAAATTAGTACTCTTAATGAGTAGAAGGAAGCCATGTTGAAATGTGTGTTATTTCAGAACTGTCCTACCACTTGGTAATTCTCAGGAGGAAAACCTGTCAGTGTTGTAAAAGACCTAAAACAATGAAATCTGAATCCAAGAGTACATTCACCCAGAAATTGTCAAAAATAGTGAACTCTTAGTCAAATTATAATTTTTAATCTGGTCTAGTGTGTGACAGTGACAATTTTAAATTAAATACATATTTTTGAGATTTAAAAAATATTAAAAATAAATGTAACTTGTTTAAACATGTAGTTTAGATTTTAGTGTTCTGGTTTGACTGCATTCATAACAAATGGCATTTTATAATGTATAGCAATTATGCTAGTTGGCACAGATTTACAGTCTAAACATAAGACCTTAAGGAAATAAGACTACTTGCAGCTTCATTAAGAGTAGTAAATAAAATCATATGCCTCATTGTTTGATGTAAAGTATTTGCAGTTCCAGAAAACTTAACATGAATGTATCAATAGCAAGGGAAGGAATGCTGAATTGAAGTCAGGAGAGACCTGGATTTGAATTACTCTTCTGACAACTGTGTGACCATGGGCTTAACTTGTCTGACTCTATTTCCCCCTCTGTAAAATGAGAGTCATAATGCTATCATAGCTATTTTAGAGGGGTGCTGTGAGGATCAAGTGAAATGAAGTTTGTAAAATACTTTTTTTAAACCTTAAATTGCTATATAAATGCCAACTTATTCTTACTATGGAAGTTATTCTTTAGAAATTAAGTGAGTGACTTAAAGGGCTTCCCTTTATTCCTTACAAGATACAGTTATACAAATATCATCTCAGAAGAATATCATGCTTCAGAAAATTCCAAAGGAGTTGTAATCATGATTTGAGATAAGGCAATACTAAAATTGATACTTAAAGGCATTACAGTTAGACAATATCATTATTAAATGTGCATTAACCAAAAGGAAAAACATGCTGAATTGAAAAAAAAAACCATCAAAAACAAAGCAAAACAAAATAAAAAACCGAACCAAACCCCCAAAACACTTTTATACAGACACAGTAATCACAGGAGACTTTAGTATTTCTCCATCAGATCTGGATAAACACAATTGAAAGATAAGAAGGAAAATGTATAGTTCAATAGAGGTTTTTGTTTGTTTTTGTTTTTTGCTTTTTGGAGGGCAATTAGGGTTAAGTGACTAGCCCAAGGTCACAGGGCTATTTTTTTGTGTTAAGTGTCTGAGGCAGGATCCGAACCCAGGTTCTCCTGACTCCAGGGCCGGTGCTCTATTCACTGCCACCTAGCTACCCCCAATAGACTTTTTGAAAAAGTTGTTTAAAAAGACAGCAATTTCTGAATGAGAACATTGAAGAATTTGCTCTCAGGTATATTAAAGAACATAGCTTTGTAAAAAGCCATGATTTGAGAGGGCATAAAAATGTGAAAAGCCAGAAACAATAAATTGATCCTTTTTAAACCATATTGCAAAAAAAAGGTAATCAACAAAGTAAATGTGAACAAAAGATAACAGACGAAAGTAATGCTATCCTGAGTAATAGCTGGATCAAAAGACAAATCATACAAACAGTAAATCATTGTGTTAAACAGAATGAGGATAGTAAAATATGTACCAAAATATGTGGGATGCAACTAAAACATACTTCAGGTCAAAATTTCTCTATCTGAAAACATATTGACAAAATTACAAAAAGAAACATTTGATAAAAATTCCCAGAAAATCAACAAATCAGAACTCCCAAACAAATACAAAAAAAAGGAATCTTGTAAATGAAGGAACTAGATAAAAATCATAAGACTATATAATTAATAAAGACTATTGAAAAAACAAAGCAAATAGGTTTTTTGTTTGTTTTTTTGGGAAAGACTGGCAAAAGGAATAAATCACTACCTTGAGTTTAAAAAAAAAAGGAGAAAATCAAATTACCAAAATAAAATGAAAAAAGCAATGTATAGTGAATGGAAAAGAGAGAATTTTTAGAAACTGTAATATATGCAATGAATTATATGACAACAAAACTGATAATTCAAAGGAAATGGATGGTTAAATATAAAAAGGAAAAAAAAACACCTAAAGAAAGAGAACTGGGGATTTTAAACTGTCCAATCTCAGAAAAATTAGTTAAGTAAAACATAAATTAACTACAAAGAAAGAAACTCTTATCCTGATGGATTTACAAGTGAAATCTGACAAGTGTGTTAAAGAATACTTTTTACTGTCACTACAAAAATTATGCTCAAAAACAGAGAAAACTGCTTCCCAATAACTCCTTTTATGAGGCTATATGGTTCTGGTACCTTAAATTACAATAAAAAAAGCTGAGAAATAGGATTGTAGACTAATGAATATTGATGAAAACACTTTAAAATACAATTTTAGCAAAGAGATTAGAACTCAAGTCTCTCCCTGTTTTCCTGCTTTCCTCCTGTTTTCCCTTCTCCCAGTATAATTATTTATTATGATCAATTTTAAATTTATTTCTTACCAGTGATGCAAGAAATAACTTCAAAATTATAAAAACAGCATAATTAATTAACAATATAAATAACAAAGGCATGTAATCCTGTGGCCAAAGAATCCATTATTCCTGTATTTTGTGCTGTGGTGGTCCAGGAAGCTTAAATCCCATTCTCTAATGCTAGGAAGAAGGTAATTATTTAGCCGGCTAGTACTTAATTTCCTTTATCTTATTTTCTCAGGTAAGGTTCTCACCTTAAACAGGCAGTAACGATAGTGCCACTTCTGCCCTTACATCCTTTTGTCTTCAGTCCAGGACTTCATAACTCTAGAAATTCTTTAGGAACAACAAAACATTGACTTTTAAATTTTTGTCACCATCACTTCAGACATTTCCCCATCTCCTGGATTCAGTGTCCCTTGTGAAAAAGAAAGGAAGAAAGGAAGGGAAAAAAAAAAAAAACTTTTATTAAGCACCTACTGTTTGTGCCAGGCAGCAAAACAATTAAGAAAAAACATCCATTACAAAGAACGCATTTGACAGTATATGCAACTGTGTTGTAGTTCTCTAGTTCTCTGCCATGAGGGGTAAAATCCTTTCATTATCTGATCACCTGGACTTGTTTTTTCATTTACTCCCCAGTTTAACTTCTTGTTAGTGATCCTTTCATTTACATCGTTTACATTGTTGGAGTCATTGTATATATCACTCTCTTTGTTTCTGACTAGTTTGTTCTGCATCACTTCATATAGATCTCCCCATATTTCCTTAAATCCTTCCTTTTTTCCCGCTTCCTTTCTGCATAATAACATGCCATTATATTTGTATATCATAGATTTTTTGGCCTTCTCCAGTTAATGAGCTCCTCTTTGTTTCCCATTTCTTTGCTACCTACCAGTGTTGAACTTCTGTAAATTTATTTGACATCCTTGGGGTACTTTGTCAGTAGTGGGATTGAAGAGTCAGAGGTATGGTTTGATCATTTTTCTTTCATAATTCTAAGTTCCAGAAGAGGTTGATCACTTCACTGTTCTGCCAACAATGTACTATTGTGTCTCTCTTCTTAGAGCCTTCCCAAACTAATATTCTGTATTTTTTGTTGTATTTGCCAATTTGCATGGTATGAGATGAAGTCTGGATTGTTTTAATTTGCATTTCTTTTTGGCTTTCCAGCATGTTTTCAAATGATCATTTATCATTTGAGCTTTTCTTTGAAAACTGCTTATCTCCCTTGAATACTTATCTGTTGGGGAACGTCTTCTAGCTTTATACATTTGTATCAATTTCCTATATATTTTGGTTATCAGACTTTTATTGGGGATATTTGATACAAATATTGTTCCTACTTAATAATTTCACTTCTGGTTCCATTTTTATTGATATTATTAATACAAAAGCCTTTTAATTTTATGTAGTTGAAATTGTCTCTTATCTTTTATGATCTCCTTTGTCTCTTGTTTCCAAGAGATTCTTTCTAGGTTCCTTTTGGCAGTGTGGATCACCAGCACTGGATGATTATCATCAAGTTTGACAGGTCTCAAGAGGCTCACTGCTGCATCTCAAATGCACAACCTAGGAAGACAGCCCACCTACAGACTGTTCATATTGGGTCAAAGTATGCCTACTTTCATATCTCTCAGAGGAGATTCCCCTAGTCCCACCACTTATCTCTTCTTCCTTGGGCTTTTAACAAATGCTGTCTCCCTTGGTGGCATCTATAATTCCACCTTAGCTTACCATGAGACTTCTGCTCAGATGGCTCAGGCCTTTCTTCTCTGAGAAGAAGGTAGTATCTGTTATATATCCCAAAGACCTTTCCTTCTTCTTTCTTTTCTTCTCTCTTCACATAATTATCTTTTCCATTTTCTTGACCTTTATACCTCAGGCTTATATCCCTCTTTGTTTCCTCATAGCCTTTTTGCCTCTTTTCTCTCTAGCCTTTTCTTCCATACTCTTAGAGAATGTTATCTGCCTTGTTAAGCTATAGTTAGAGAGAGGTAGCGTTTTATCCCTCTTACCTCCTCTTCTGATGGAGAAAACAATTTTCACTTAGATTGGACATGCTTGTTAATTGCTTTTGGTAGGAACACAAACATAGCAATGTGTTGGCACTTTACCTAATACCCTCCAAAACTGGCCAAATCTAAATAATAAGTTTTTATTTGTGGTCTTGTATCTGAAGCTAAAAATCCATCGTACTTATTTGTATAAACTTTTAGAACTTAATAAGATCTTATTAATTTAGTATATTCAGTGATTATTGACTGCAATTTTTGGACATTGTAGAAAAAAAAGGTTTGCTAAACAACTGAGTGGTCTAAATAGTTTGGGAAGGGAGACTTTAATCTGTGTAAGGGAGCAAACTATTTTCAAGCACTTTAGAAACACCCATTTCTCTTTAAATTCATTTACTTCTTAATATATGTGTTTTTATTAAAGCAAGTAACTATCTATTTGCTAAAACTTTGTTAATCCATTTGTAGTTGCTGTTTGTATATCAAAGCAATAAAATTATATTTCTTTTCAAATATTCTGTATTTTTTTTGCCCTTCTAATTACCCTCCAACTCAATGGAAATAGTGAGATTTAACATGTATATGTATGTATGTGTGTGTATATATATATATATATATATATATATATATATATATATATTTTAACAGTTTTTCTCCCAATTAGATAAGGCAAAAAAAAGTTACAAAAGTCTCATTTGAATCTGAGCATGTAGCTCTCAGATTAAATACTAGTAATAATATCTTTCATCCCCCAATTATTTTCTAGACATTGACTAAAGTTAATAAATGGTGATCCTTTTCTGATTGAGTGTGAGTTCATAATTTTAGTTTTTAATTTAACTATTTGGATGCTTTCTGAAAATAATTTTGGCTAAGATGGAGCTATTACTACTTTGATAGGCAAATTTACTTGATACATCTACCAAAATATTACTGTTAGCCACATAGTACTCTTAGAATTTGCTCACAGTCTTTCTCAGAGGGAGAGAGGGTATAGGTTATGAGGAAGGTAGGGAGCTATGGTAGAGAGGGCATCATTTCTTTTTTTTTTTAAAGCAATCGGGGTTAAGTAACTTGCTCAAGGTTACACGGCCAGTTATTTCTGGGTGTGGTGCTGAGTATCTGAGCCCGGATTTGATCCAGGTCATCCCGACACTGGAGCCGGTGCTCTTACTCGCTGAGCCACCTGACCGCCCCTGGAGGGCATCATTTCTGTCATGCATTTTAAAATGAATTACACCATTCTAAATAAGAGACACATAAAAGTACCCATCTCCCCAAATTGAAAACTGTTCTGTGAACAAGATTTATTAGACCATACTGTGTAAGACGTTTCTTGATTCATTTTATAGGTACACTAATTGGAACTTCATGTTGGTTAGGATGAAAAAATAGTAATGTGTCTTGTTTTAAATGGATTGTAAAAGTACAATTTTAATAGGTACCCTTTTATTTTTTTAGTCTGGTGTTTGGAATCAGGATAACAGATGGAAAAAATGTTGGTGGGAAAATGAATGGGAGGGAACAGAGACATTAGGACCTTACAGAATGCCCTTTCATTTAAAATTGCTCTTCAACCACTTGTGGGCAACTTCTAGATGTGAAATCCTATTGTGCAGTATTTATAATGGGAAGTCATGGCATTACCATGAATTTTTAGGCTATTTCTTATTTTGACCTTCATTGTGTTCAAATTTGTGACCTCTATACTGGTTTAAAAAAATTAATATTAGGGTGTTGACAGAAAAGAAATTCCTTCCTATGCTACTAGGGAGTGGTGCAAAACACATTTATGTGGCTCCATAACTTTTTTCCCTGAACTTCCTTATAGATAAACAAAGAAGCTGTGGGATCATGAGACAGATGAGTTGGGATATTTTAATACCTCTTTCTAATATGATTGAAATGAAAAGCTTTGCTCAATTCTTGTCATTGCTCTCCTTTTTTTCCTTCCTCTGTTTGGAAAACCATTATCTCTTTGAGGTAAGGAGCCTGTGAAATTTGATATTTCATCAGTAGTTTTCAGTCAGATTAGCCTATTTTCTAGTAAGGATTGCAAATGGAAAATCTTTTTGGAGAGCAGTCTAAGACAATATAGACAAGGAGGATAATAAAAAATAATCATCTTTTGATTCATAATCCAGTTACTGGGAATATGCCTTAAACATTTTCATAAAAGGAAAAAAGAAAAAGGCCTTCAAATATATTTTTAGGCAAATATAATGGCAAAGAAATAGAAATAACTCAAGTGTCTAACAGGAGGGAAGATCTGTGTTGTCTTTCTGTTCAGTGGGACACTGGGTCATGCAATTCAAAATATTCAATTCAAATATGATGAATATAGATTTTTGAAGGATTTTTATGAATCAATGCAAACTCTAGGGACAACAAGAAAAAAATATATATATTATACATATATATATATATATATATATATATATAGATTACCATTATGTTAAAGAAAAACTTTATATACAAATATAGAGAGGAATAGACAGACACAAAAGGGATGAATAAGCTCTTACAGACATTTGGTATTTCAATCCATTTGGAATATAGTTATAAACATGTAGTTTTGTTAAGTGCATTGCTTTTTTTGGGAGGGGGGAGGTTGGGGAGGCAGAAGAGTTAGGTAGAAAGCAGATCATGTCAAGTTCTTTCAGTGAAGAACTTCTGTCAAAACCTCACAGCATCATATCTGCAAGAATAGTCTTACAGAGTTGCCCAGGGACTTTGAGAGGGTGACTGACTTCCCCACAATTGAAGGTACAGTTTAGACTTGTCTTTACTCTCCCCTTCTCTCCCCTCTTCCCTTTTCTTCTCTTTCTCTCTTCCCCTTTCCTTTTGTTAAAAAAATAAACACATTACTTGATTGACTCTTGATGGACTCTATCCTGGCCAGCTTTCTATCTAGACCATTATACTTAATTATTTAATTGAGAGTATATAAGTGGAAGCTTCATAGGCCTTAGCTAGCCCTTTGCTTTTGCTAAACGCAGTGCTTGGCACATGGTAGATTTCTAATAAATGGTTATTGACTGGGATAAAGTATAGACAAGATAATTTTTTAAAAGAAATCCTTAAAAGTCTCAGAATTTTAGGATTTAAAGAAATCTTAAAAAATCACTAGACCTATCCTTCATTTAATAGATCATAAAGTTGAGACCTAGAAGAGTTACCCACAGTCATGTTTATAAGTAGTGATAGAACCAGTATCTTGTCTATACTCCCATGATATTTCCTGCGTAATATGATGGCAGTGAGGATAGAAAGGAAGGTATGGGTGCTTGAGATATTTGGAGATAGCCTTTATAGGATCTTATAACTAATTAGATGTGGGAGGTAAAAGAAAGAAAAATAAGGTTGGCAGTGCACAATAGGCACTTTGTTTTTTTGAAATTGGAGTTGATCTTGTGGCCTGAAATTGAGTTGAGTCAGGATAGTCTTAAAATTTCATTCATTTCAAGAATGAAATCTGGAAGACCTCCGGTAAAGTAGGAGAGGGGATAAATATATATGGTGTTTAATGAGACTACACCGGGGAACTCATTGCTGAATTCTGTTTTTAAAAGAACAAATGATGGAATCCAGGATGTACAACTGAAGATGAGATTTAGGACTGGAAGGAGCCCTAGATATCATCTGCGTAACTTCATATTTTATAGAACATTAAGTCTAGAATTTTTCTGACTGTCCTCTAATACAAAATCCATTGTTCAATTGTCATTAAACAGAAATGAAAGTGGTACCGTCTGGTACAAAAAAGTATCAGGAAGACTTACATTCATTGTGAGATTTGCAGAAAATCTTAAGGACAAGAGGAAGGACTTGTAAAGTTAAGTTGTGGTAAGGAATTCCACCATTAGATATACTAATATTGTGTGAATGGAGCTGTGAATTGGTCCAACCATTCTGGAAAGCAGTTTGGAATTATCCAAAGAAAATGATTAATATGTCCATACATTTTGACTCGGAGATCCCAGGGCTAGGCAGGTTAATGATAACAAGAAAATCCCATATGCACATTTTCCCCCCGAAAATTTATTTATTTATTGTTATTTTTTCAACATTCATTTCCACAAGATTTTGAGCTCCAAATTTTCTCCCCATCTCTCTCCCCCCACCACCCGAAGATGGCAAGTATATTGATTACCCCTTCTCCCAGTCTGCCCTGTCTTCCATCCCCCACCCCCATTTTCCCCTCTTCCCCCTTACTTTCTTATAGAGCAAGATGGATTTCTATACCCCATTGCCTGTATATCTTATTTCCCAGTTGCATGTCAAAACAATTTTTAAAAAATTTGTTTTTAAAACTTTGAATTCCAGATTCTCTCCCTTCTTCCCTCCTTACCCCCCCTTCCCAATTGAGAAGACAAGTAATTCAATATAGGTTATACATGTGTAGTTATGCAAATCTTTTGTATAGTAGTCATATTGTGAAAGACTACTTATATTTCCCTCCATCCTGCCCCGCATTTATTCTGTTTTCTCTTTTGACCCTGTCCTTTTTCAAAAGTGTTTGCTTCTGACTATCCCCTCCCCCAGTCTGCCTTACACACATGTTTTTTTGCAGCACTTTTTTCAGTTGGAAAGACTTATAAACAAAGTAGATAGACATGGATTGGGTAATGGCTAATCAAACTGGTGTGCCAATGTAATGGAATATCACTACATTGTAAGAAACAGTGGATATGACGAATACAGAAAAGTATGGGGAGATTCTAATGGAAAACAGTTATACACAACTACAAAAATGTAAATGTTATGAGAAATCTAAGAAGGCATTTCCCTCCCATTTTTACAGAGTTATGGAACACTGAATGTACTATTAGACTTTTTTGAAGTGCTTGTAAGTTTTACCTAGGTATATTTCGTTCCTTTTTCTGTTGTTATTTAAGGCTTGCTTTCTGATGTGGGCAGAATATGCTGGGACATAAGAAACATGAAAGAGGTGGCTAGGTTTTGCAGTGAATAGAGCACCGGCTCTGGAGTCAGGAGGACCTGAATTCAAATCTGACCTCAGACACTCAACACTTACTAGTTGTGTGACCTTGGGCAAGTCACTTAACCCCGATTGCCCTGCTTTCCTCCTCTTCCCCCCCCCATCAAAACAAATAAACAAAAGTAACATGAACAAGGTGATAGCATCGCTCCCTGTAGGAGACAGGGTGATAATAAATGACAAATTTTGCTCGTTTTTTTCCATCAAGGAGAATGATATTCAAATTGGAATGGATGGACTAATGTGGACAAAATGGACATTTGGGAGTCAGTGTGGCAGAGTAGAAAGGGTGTTGAGTTAGAATCCTGCCCCTGACAGTTTCAGCCTTATTTCTTTGGGCCAGTCACTGACCTCTCTGAGCTCCCTTTGGTCTAAATCATCCGGAAGATGAGAGTGTTGGACTTGACTTTTAGTTCTATAACTCTATGAACTAAAACAGTTACTATTAAAAAGGGAAATTAATGAGAAGATAAGGAAACGCCTAGTTGCTATTAGTAATTCTAGGTCACCTAGCCTGGAAGAATTACATCTGAAGTTGCTGAGAAACTGGCAGATATCCTTGTTTAACCATTACTGGTGATATTTGAGTTATTGTGGAGATTATTCTATTTGTTCCCAAGGACCAAAGAGTTAGGATCAGTTGATAGCAGTTATAGGGAGGAAAATTTTAGGTCAGCAAAAGGAAATATTTTCCTAAAAAACAGGAAAAAAATTTTTTTAATCACAGTGGGTGTTCCATCCAATGACAAAATGCCATCATTCAAGCCTCAGAAGATGATATGGTAAATGGTATTTATGAATCGCTAATGTTGAAGTTCATAGTTAGTCTTTTCTGAGCTGAGCTATGGCTAGGCGAGTTTATCAGAAAAGATAATTTTTTCTTTTCTCCAAGAATTTGTGAGACCTTGGTGCTCTGCTTGTTTTTAACTATACAGCATCATGTCCTCCCCAAGGAAGCCCATTACTGGAATCTCAACTTCATGGAGATTGATGCAGCTTTGACAATTAACATTTTTTCAGTGTCCTCAATTATCTGTCCTCCATAATTAGAGGGCTGGAGGGTGGAGCAGTGTTTTTGTTCAGTCGTTTCAATCCTGTCAGACTTTTCTGTGACCCCATTTGGGGTTTTCTTGGCAAACATTCTGGGGGTTGCTATTTCCTTCTCCAGCTCATTTTATAAATGAGAAAACTGAGACCAACAGACTTGTGCAGGATCACACTGGTAGTAAGTAAGGCAGATTTGACCTCAGGAAAATGAATCTTTACTCTAGGTTCGCCACTTTATCCACTGTACCACCTAGCTGCCCATTTATTATCATTATTTTATTTCAACAAGTATTCCCAGACCCTTGGTAATCTGGGAGTCTATGTATACCCCAGTTTAGAAAACTCTGCCATAGAATTTGTGGTAGTGTGAGGTGGAGATTTTATCTGTTTTAGCATTTGTAATATCATTTGGCTTAGGAAACATTGACAGAAAACAGTTTTCCATCCTTTTTTGGAAGTATCACTGGCTTCAATTTTGTAGCAATCTCCCCACACCATGCTTTAATTCCAGCTTTTCCAGTCTTCTCCTTTCTTCCATTCCATGCCTTGTGTGGCCCCAACATAACAACGATTAAATATATATAAATATATATATATATATATAATATATAACATGATTGATAGATCTAGAACATAGCACTCCATCTTCCATCTGGGTGCCTTGGCACTGGCTGTCCCCTGTGTCTTCAGTGCCCTTCCTCCTCACTTCTGCCTCTAACATCCTGGCTTCTTTTAAGGTTCAGCTATGGTGAGTCTCCTGTTTCTTCAGGAGACTGTACTGGTTCTGTAGTCACTTGAGTATGTCTTTCCAAGGTTTCCCTCCTTCTGCTGTAGATGTATCTTTTGTACAACCAGTTATTTATATAGGCAGTTAGGTGGCACAGTGGATGGTGTGCTGAGCCTGAAGTCAGGAAGACTCTTCTTCCTGAGTTCAAATCTTGTCTCAGACACATACTAACTATGTGACCCTGGGCAAGGCTATAATCCTATTTGCCTCGTTTTCTTCATCTGTAAAATTCAGCTGGAGAGGGAAATGGCAAACCACCCCTGTATCTTTGCCAAGAAGACCCCAAATGGGGTCATGGAGAGTTGGACATGACTGAAAAAACTGAACAATAAATTTGTTTATTTGTTGTCTTCCCCATGAGTATGTAATCTCCTTGTGGGCAGGGGCTGTTTTTATGTTTTTGACTTTCATTGCATGCCTAGCAGTTAGCACATAATAGTACACGTATAAAGCTCTTAATAAATGACCATTGATTGATTAAAAATCATATTAATAGAATAAAACTGTTTAAATCTATATTTTCACCCGAGGTTCAAAGTTCTTCTTAAAATCAGCAGTAATTCCAAATATATGTTTGAGTGCCAATTAAGACTATTTATTTTTAATTTACTGTAATAATAATTGAATGACCTAAGTTGTTGATTGTATAGAACTGCTTATTTTGTGTATTAAGTATACCATATCAATTATCTGATGCCTGATACAATGCCTACCACATAGCAGGCAGTTAATACATGTTTATTTGAATTGAATTATGTTAATAGCTATAAGCAGCCCTGTAAATTAGGTGTCTTCCTATACATTCTGAACCCTGAATTTGGGAAGGTTGGTAATAATCATCACTTAAGTAAGCTTCTCTGGAATTCAGTTGGCATGAAATATAAGTTTTGGTGCATCATGATGTGTGTCCTCATTTTAACTTATATTCTCTACTTTACTGTCCAAGTAAATACCTTGGAAGAAATAGGTCCTTAAAAAGTGGTGAATATATTTAAAGTTACTTTTGGGGCACTAATAGGGAATTCCATTCTTTGATTGAGAAACTATAGAGGACACAAGCAGAAGGAAGCAGGACTTTGAAAATCACAACTAATGATAAACGAAAACAGTGATTTTTAAATAGACAAGAATTGTAGCTTAAAGTGTTTTGATTCTTTTTTCCTAGATCCCTTAAGGAACAGAAACACTATTTTTAAGATGGGCATTGCAGCATCAGCATGCGCTGTAAGTTTGTAAAATGTAAAAAAAAATACAATTATATGTTTGTATGATGTAAAAAAATTTGTAAGCACTATATAGCACAGTGTGTATTTTCAGTAAATTGGTGTATAATAAAACTTCTCTGCCCCACTCTATTTTTTGAAAAAAGTCTTTCCAATTTAATCCAAACTGTCTAAGGTAGTTGAACTTCAAGTTAGTAATATCAAGTAGGAATCACAAGGTGAATGATTTTTCTTTGGGTACAACTTTTTCCCTTAAGTTTGGAAAAGTGCGCTACTTAGTGGCTATAGTTAGGTATTACCCCTGACTTTTAGACATTTCAAACTCAATGATTGTAGATAGGAAATTAGGGACATTTAGTTAATAATCCATTGGAAGAATGTTACATCCTCTGGGTTATGCTACTGAACTTTTAGATGTAAAATAAAAAGCAAGAAACACTGCTCTGACCAGTACTGTGGTCAGAGTTTTAATTATAATGGATTAATAGATTTTCATAATTTTATAGTTGGAAGGGACTATAAATGAAATGCAGTTAAACTTTTTAAGTTTGCAAATGAGAAAACTGAGTTACAGTAAATTTAAGTGATTTTTGTTTAAGTGTATTTCATTAATATTAAAAAAATCTTTATTTCCTAATTATTTCTTCTTCCCATCCCCACATACTACCTTACATTGTAACGAATAAATATGGTTAAGCAAAACAAAGACATAGTCTGTGTCTGAAAACATATATCTCCTTCTGCACCTATGTTCTAGCACTTATGTTTTGAAAAATTAGAAGCTTGCTTCAGTAGGATGCCCCCTGTGTTCCTTCATTGGTCACTTTATTAATCACTATTCTGAGGTATTTTAGTGTTGTTTTTCTTTTCATTATTGTGATCATCATGTAAATTGTTCTGGTTCTGTGTATTTCATATCATCAACAGTTCATGAAAGTAATTCCAGAGTTTCTTGGAATTCCTCATATCTATCATTTCTTAACATTTAATAATATTGCATTACATGTGCATCAAAGAACAGCAATATTTATACACCATACTTTGTTAGCAATTTCCCAATGAATAGGTGTCCAACTTTCTGTCTCTTTATCGCTGCTGCTGTAAATTTTTTTATATAGATGGAACCTTTTCCTCTGCTTAGGACCTCTTTGGGTATATTGCTAGCAATGGTATGCTATCATTAGGTAAAAGGATACATAGAATACAGCCAAATCAACTTTATGGCATAGCATTTCTAGTCCAGTGGCTAGACAGAAGTTTGGACGACTGGCAATGGCCCAGGATGAAGTGGAAGACCTATGTCTCTGGAGGAGAAAGTGAGGTGGATAACTTTGTGCAACTCTGCCTTACTTAAATCCAATTCCAGACAACAATCAAGACATCATCCTTGGGGCGGGTAGGTGACTGGAGTCAAGAGGACCTGAGTTCTAAAATATCAGGGCAATTTTCCTTGAGAATTTCTTGAAGGATGATTTCTATGTTCTTTTTTTGATCATGGCTTTCAGGTAGTCCAATAATTTTTAAATTATCTCTCCTGGATCTATTTCCAGGTCAGTGGTTTTTCCAATGAGATATCTCACATAGCCTTTTATTTTTTCATTTGTTTGGATCTGTTTTAATAGTATCTTGATTTCTCAAAGTCATTAACTTCCATTTGCTCTAATCTAATTCTGAAGGAATGATTCTCTTCAGTGAGCTTTTGAAATTCTTTTTCCATCTGGCAAATTTGGTTTTTTAAGGCATTCTTTTCCTCATTGGCTTTTTGAGCCTCTTTTGCCATTTGAGTTAGTTTATTTTTTAAGGTGTTATTTTCTTCAGTCAGGTTGTTGACTCTCTTTTCCTGATTTTCTTGCATTGTTCTCATTTCTCTTCCCAATTTTTCCTCTACTTACTTGATTTTCAAAATCCTTCTTGAGCTCCTCTATGGCCTATAAGCAGTTCATATTTTTCTTAGAAGCTTTTGGTACCGGAGTTCTGACTTCATTGTCTTTCTCCCATTCCATGCTTTCATCATTTTTGTCCCCAAAAAAGGAATCTAAGGTTTGCCTGCTGTGCTTTCTTTGCTTCCTTTGCTTGCTCATGTTACTCAATAATTTGACTTTTGAGCTTTTTGCCACAGTAGAACTCTGCTTCCAGCGAGGAGAACTTTGTCCCAAATCACTTGAGTTTTCTCAGTTGCTGGAGCTATTAGTTGGGAGCCCTCCCTGAAGCCTCCACAAGCTCTGGCACCTGGGCACGCATCCCAGGACCTCCACCCTAGACAGTGATCCAGATCCAAGCAGGTTAAAGCAAGAGTGATTACCCCTCAGACTGGTCTCTTTGTCTCCCTGCGATCTGCAGGCCAGGAGCTCTGAAGTAGCCACTTGGCGGTGGCTGCAAGGCTGCAGCACCTCAGTCCCACTTCTTGTCTTCTTGCCCTGGGGGCAGGGGCTGGACCACATTCTCTGTCCCTCTATTCCTCTGCAAAGTCCACACTGACCTTTCATTTTGCCTTTGGCATTTATGGGTTGATAATTCTGGAAACCACCACAGCTGTTGAAGATCCACTCTCCCAAAGTCCCTCCAGCTGATGCTGGTTGGGCTGCCCTGAGGCTAAAACCATGGGCTCATGATGGGCTGGGCTCTGCTCTCAGCATGCTGTGATGCACCCTTCCTGCTGGCCTGCCTTCAGCTGGAGATTTGTTTCTCTCTTTCATTTTGTGGGTTCTGTAGCTCTAAAGTTTGTTTAGAGTCATATTTTATAGGTATTTGAGGTGCTTATAGGGGGAGCTCATGGAGTTTCCTGCTTCTACGCTGTCATCTTGGCTCCACCCCCCCCCCCCCCCCCCCTTCACACACACACACAGTGGCACACTTTTAAGAACCCACAGCAGCTGCTGGATATACCTCCAAACGAACTTTTCAGACTTCTGGACCTCACCAGTCTCAGATGTTCCTGTGACTATTAGAGTATTTTAGTGGATTAGTGAAGGGAGGTTTGGGTCTGATATTTGAAAATGAAAGTATGATAGTTGTCTAGATTTTGATATGTCAGATTTAATATCTTGATTTTGGGGTCAGGTGTTGATCCAGGATTCCTGAAGTCTCTGGAAGGACCTGCAAAGCTGGAAAACTTTTGAAGCTAAGGCCTGTCTCTAAGAATGGAGAACCAGTTGAGTTGAGAGAGGCTTTTCACCAGAGGTTTAATTTTTTGGAGGGTGGAAGAAGACACAGCATTCTATTTGATTAGAATATAAGCTATATATAGGAAGAGACCTTTTGCCCACTATATTTTCCAAGCACCCATATATAGTGGGTCCTTAATATTTGTTGAATTAATACAAATTGGATTGAATTAGAGAAATTTCTATGGCATAAGAAGGGTATCATTGGAGAAATGAAAGCTTAAGTCCTTGAAGTGTTGAAATTCTAATTTGAAGAAATGAATAGATAAGGAATAGTGCTTAATTTAAGATTATTTTGAATAATTAGCATTCTTTGGGTAGTAAGAATATCAACTATATCTGATTCATGTTTGATTGTAAGGCTGGCTGGATATAGTTTCACTTAAATTCATTTCTAGAATGTGATGTAAAAATATCAATAGTTTAGACATGATTTTATAAGACTTTAAAATGAATTTCTGTAATACAACAGAAATTCTTTTTGTATTTTATTAACTTATTAGTCCACCAGAGGGTGCATTCTACTCATGTATAATCTGAAGAAATTAGTTATATACTATTTGCAGTTTGACCGAGGTGGAGGAGTTTCATAGAGCAGTGATTCTTAGACTTTTTGGTCTCAGGACTTCCTTATAATCTTAAAAATTATGGATGACCTCTGAAAGAGCTTTTGTTTATGTGAGTTATATCTTTTGATATTCACACTATTATAAATCAAAACATCTTAGTATTATTATGAAAATAATTTTGACATCCTGGATCCCGAGTCCTTCAGGGGATGCTTTGGACCACTTTCTGAGAACTAGAATTCACCTGAGAAATTTTTTTACTCATAGTTAGCTCTTGATTGTCCTTGATAGATTATTTGTATTATACTCTCCCTTATTTGAACAAAATTCTGCTCTTCTTAGTGGTGTACATGATTATTTTTTCCTTTGTGTAAGTAATTTAAACTCAATAAAATTTGATGTTATCACTTCTATTTACCTTTCAGTTATGCTGTATGGGTTGTAAAATTTTTTTTTCCCCTTCTTCGCGAAAGCCTCAAATACCTCTGATTCCAGGACTTGTAGGAGCCCCACATTATTTTATAAGCTCAGGAAGAAAACAGCTCAGAGACATTTTAGTTGAGGGTGGTTGTATCACATCTCCCTAAGAGGTAATGCTCTTCATTTGGGAAGCATGTAAGAATAGAGTAACAGGCAAGATGAGGGAGTGTTTGAGCTCCCTTGAATCAGGTCTCCTGAGTGGATGACTTCATTATTTTGTTGAACTGCCAAAATGTGAGTCACATTTGAACATATATGTGTGTGCATATAAAATACACATATACACATCTGTATGTAGATAAAATTATATTTCATAGCCACTTGACTGTTTTTTAATCAACCTCCAATTTACTTTTTTCCTACTATTTGTGCAGTTAATCTAGAATTGACTACAATAATTTATTCATGTGTTTTTCAAGATGACATCACCATCTGATTTTTTTTTTAAGCAGTTGGAGTTAAGTAACTTGCTCAAGGTTACATGGCCAGTTTTTTTTTGTGTGGGTGTTAATATCTGAGGCCGGAACCGATCCCAGGTCCTCCTGACTCCAGGGCCAGTGCTCTTACTCACTGCGCCACCTAGCCACCTGATCTGATTTCTTTAGATAGAAATCTGTAAGAATTATTTTCCTTGGAGTGCAGTGGAAGAATAAGGTTAGAAAGTTACAGAATTTTGGAGAGCTAGGAGATCTCTGAAGTCATCTAATCTTACTTTGCATCCCATGTAGGGATCATTTTCAGTATTTTAAGCAGGTGATCAGCCTCTGTTTGAAAAATTGCTTTTATGGAGAACTTACTGTTTGACATGAAAGCCCATTTAATCAATTAGAGAACTTCAGTTTTGAGAAAATGTGGCTGTATACATCAAGCCAAAATATACCTCCTTATAACTTCATATTTGGCCCAATTCTGCCATTTGGAGCCACACAGAGCATTACCTTTGACTCCCAAGTGCTGCCCTTATGAATAGGAAAGGAAGCTTGGGGCAGACCTTGAATGCCATGCCAGGGAATGTAGACTTTATCACATGGGCTTTAAAGGGAGCCACTCAAGGTTTTTAAGCAAGGGAGTGACACGATCAAAGGGGTGTCCCTAGAAAACAAATCTTGTGGAGGGATACTCGATGGACTGGAGGAGGTGAAAGAATATGTAGGAAAATGATTCTAGTAGTCCAGGTGTTTAATGCTTCAGTAACCATCGGAGTGTCAAGTGTGATGCCTACCACTGCATCAGTAGAGGATTTAACCCCATTATTAAGCAGGATAGGATGAATTCTTTGATTTGCTCTACTTCCTGGTTCTCAAGTACCATGGAATCCAGCTGTGGACTATAAAGTTACCTGGTGCGGCACAGGGATAGCAGACCCAGCCCTCCAAAGAAAGCACACAGAACTGATGGTAAATCGGAAGAAAACCCTAGGAGCAGGGCCACGACTGAGTCTTACCTGGTGATTTTCTCCTATGCTCTCCTACATTGGGAACCTCACAAGAGACTGGCCAGTTTGACAGTTGTGCACCAGCGTAGTGTCCGTAGAGCCCTCCAAAGCTTGTCTCTTGTGTGTAGTCTCAGATGTGTTGATGATTGAGGGTCTGAAATAGGAGAAGTCAGAAGCAGGAGCTATTTTTGTGTGAGACATGAGTTCAGCTTTAGATAGGTTGAGTTGGAGGTGATGGTGGCTTAAGGCTAGTCTTTTCTGTTCCATATTTTTCCTGTCCCTGCACCTTCTGAACCCTCCTTCATACTGCATAAAAGGTTTAAAGCTGTATACAGCTAGACTAAAAATGGTCTGCGCCAGAAGCTTAGATCAGGAATACTACAGAATATGGTTACTGGGACAGGATTGGGCAGAGAAATGGAAATAAAGTGGGAACTTAGGGTGGACTTTAGAGCAGTTGCATGAACCAACAAGTAGCAGGGAGAGGAAGTTGAAGATGTAGTTTTTTTTTAAATTCAGTATGTTCTACCGTGTTTCCCCAATAATAAGACCTATCCCGAAAATAAGCCCTCCCCTTACTGTGTAAGATTCCTCTAAAATAAGCCCTCCCCCGAAAATAAGCCCTATTGAGATTGCTACTGTAGTGAAGGTGATCCCCTGCGCTACATGCTACATTATGGTACCCTCTGTATGCACCGTCTCCCCCTCCCCCCCGCCCTGGGTGAAACGCACGCCACGCTCCGAGCTGCATCCAATCAGAGCTGCAGCAGTGAACGCGTCATCCTGTTCTTCCCCGGTGATTTGCTTATTGAATAAAGGTACATTTTTTTGTTCACATTTACCTGTTTATTAAAATTACTGTCAGTGTTCATTAAAATAAGCCCTCCCCTGAAAATAAGCCCTCTGGTGTTTTTCTGTCCAAAAAAAAAATAATAAGACAGTGTCTTATTATCGGGGAAACACGGTATTTAGCTCTGTGATGTCATTTAAGTAATCATTCAGGGAAAGCATGACATTTATTTAATTGAACTTATCCAAGTCTTCCAACACTCAGCCAATTTTTAGGACTTTACACTGATTTTTTTTAGCCACTAAAGAATAGTATAGTTTGGAATAAATCAAAAATACTTCTCCAGATCCCTTGATAATTGGGGATGTTAAAGTGACACAGCTGGTACCTATTATAACCTGGGGATTATTTTTGAAGGAAATTCATCATCATTGTAGTCTAGGCCAAAGGTGTGTATTATCCTGGTGGTATCCACATAGGAAAGGACTTTCAAGCACAACTGGGGATAGGAACCATTTGTGACTTTTACTAACCAGGCAGGCAAGACTGATCCTTGCATTCTAAATGAGTTTAATGAGCGGCAGATGCACTCCTTAATCATAAGAGAGAACAAGCTACCCACAAATGCTTTGGAATTCCTTTCCGAGTAACAAACATAACCTTGGGCAAGTTATTTTTAGGGTTTGCATGTTTGGTGTTTAAAGTTATACTGTGACTTTCCTGTTTCTAAATCGAATGGTTCATCAAAGGAGTTTTTACAATAAGGAAAATCACCTCTTGACTGAAGAGTTCTTAAAACACTTAAAAGTGGGGATGATGTCTGATAAATTTTTTTCCTTGGTTTCAGAAATTTATTAAATGGAATGTTTTTTATAGTAGAAAGAAGACTGCTGGACTTGCAGTTAAGAAAGACTTGAGTTGGGATTCCTTGTCCGACACTTAATTACTGTGTTACTACTGGCAGGCCATTTTACCCTCTCTGAGCCTCAGTTTCCTCATATGTATAATTAATACCTATGGTAGCTACCCCAGGAGAGATAACATGGGAGAGTGGAAAGAGACCTTGCTTCTGGTTTGGAAGTCCTGGTGGGGTCCAGTCTTGCCTCTGTGTGATGCTAAGTAAATCATGTTACTTCTCTGGGCCCCAGGCAACTCTAAGGCCCTAAAATACAAAGAAAGTAGAGATATGCATTCTTAGGGAAGTTCTTCCACTGGGATTCTTTACAATAATTAAATCACAGACTTAGGGGGGGAAATCCCTAAATTCTCCAAACTTATCTCCTAAAAATCTTGTGAGTTAAGGAGAGGGCAGAGATGGGAATTAGGTCTGTGATTTCATTTCTCGAGGGTGGCTTCCTGGACAAGGAAGCTCCTTCTACCAGTGCAGGATCAAATGATCTAATAGGTAGTGTATATACACATATATGTATATGTGCTGTTCATAATTCATAGCATAAGCAAACTGTTGTATAGATGATTGTGAGAATGAGATATGGACAAAATCAAGACATTTCTGCACGTCCATTATAAATGACAGGGTTTGGAATTGTCAAATATCTGTAAGTACTTAGTAGTAAAATCTATTCTGCTATAAACTTGAAGAAGCAATATTTTGGAAAAAAAATTTGGTGATTTTTTATAGGATGCAATTATATAAATATGCGAGGGAGCTTAATTTTATTATATGTGAACCTCAGAGGAAAACCTCCAGCTGAAAGGAATATATATTAAAGCAAAACAAAACATATAGTCTTGTAGCCTTTGTAGAAGTGTCCTATCTATGACTATATATATATATATTTTTTTTTTTTTCAGATGGTTAAATTTTGTGGAGATTTTATGGATTAAAATTCTCCATTCTTTTAAACCAACTTCAAGTTTTTGCCAAGAATTTTGAATGAGCATTCCTTAGGCGACTTGACTTTTGCCCTCCCCTAGGTTCCTTTATTTTAAATCATTCTTGTGGGTATCACCATATAATAGACAATAGACTTATTAGGAAAATTAGTAACTATAGAAGTTAGTCTAGATCATTCTAAGATCCGTTCTAACCCTCTTGGACTGTTAAATAGTTTAATGAGCTAGTTCAGTTAAAACAAGGTAGGAGTGCTTAGCAAATAGTTGGGAATGATATATTCCTTTAGTTTAGAAAGTTGTATTTGAAGAAGGAAATTTAAATTGATCATTTTCCTCAACTCATGTAATTACAAAATCTGTGAAGAAATACTCCTCCAGGTCAGGATATACAAATAACACAGGTTTCCTAGCTGTTTTTTGAGGATAAACAAGTGAGCCTAGAGAAACATCAGGATGTTAGCAAATAGTGAGGCCAGCTGTGACATCCAAGCATTGGCGCAAACAAAGGAGTTCGTTTGGGAGGAGGAAAAATAATTTTTACTTTCTGTAAACTTCAGCTGGAAGGAACAAAAGAATTCTGAAAACATAACCTATGTTTGATGGAGGAACCACATTCTCTAGAGACAAACTCTTTCATGCTAAGCCACAAATCTGTACTTACTATCTTTCCACTCTTCTTTGGAGATAGAATTTGCCTTCCAAGCTGCTGTGCTCTGGTCTAGCCTGTGACTCTGAACTTCTGCCCTCTGTTTAATACACAACACTCTCTGATAGGAGTCAATTAATCAAACTTTTATTAAGGGCTTGCTCAGTGTAATGCATCATGTTAGGGCCTGAGGATATCAAAATGAGGACAGCATGGTCTTCGCCCTTAAGGAGTTTGGAATCCAGTTGGGGGGAGGAGAGAGCAAGCATGATTATCGTATTTACACAAATAAGTATGATGCTAGTTAGGGTGAATTAGGGGAAAAGTAAAGGTCCATACCTAAGGCCAAATGGCATAAGTAAACTTGAGGAGGAAGAGAACACTTTGGGTTGGGATCAGAAAAAGTTTTGGAGATGGTGGTGGCCCTGGGACAAATCCTCAAAGGCAGAGAAGTGTCAGAGTAGAAGAGTGGAGAGGATATTTTCCATATGTTCCAGGGATAGGGGATGGATAACTTACATGTGTATATATAATATTGAGGGAATTGATTAGGGAACACCTAGTAATCCAGTTTGGGCAGAAACAGTACAGAAAGAGGAACATTTTGAAATAGGTGTGTAAAGGAAAAATGGAGCCAGATTGTAGAACATATTAAGTTGCAGGCTGACGAGTTTGTAGTTTATCCATTGGGCAGTAGCCGTTTTGTTTTGTTTAAGGGTGACACAGTCATACTTATGCCTATGGAAGATTATTTTTTGCCCATGTGTGTTGGAGGCTAAGGTCAGGCACATCATATAGGAATCTATTAGAGTAGTCTTTTGCAATCATTGGGGGTGGGGTGGGGGGAGAGGGTCTGAATTGGAATAAATAAATGACATCTAAATCTGTGTCTGTCTATGCCTAGTGTCTTCCTCTAGATCTCCAGACTCTTATTTTAAACTTGTTGATATCTATACTTGGTTGTTTCAACAACATTTATTGTCATATTAAGTTAATTAAACACAAACAGCTTAACTTGTTCAGAGAAGTTCTGTTGTCATGAAGCATATAGCCAGAAAATGACAAGAGAATCTTTAAAAAATTTGTCAAATCTGACATAATTCTAGTGATTAATGTGAGGATGACTGATACTATCAGAAAGAATATGGGAAGAATTCTTAAAGATTACGAAATCTTGAGTTAGAAAATGAAAAATTAGAGGGAGCAGGTGATATTTACTTTAGTGCTATTCATTGAAGGCAAGGGCTTCCAAAGAGGAAGATCTGAAAAGTAAACGGCTGGTAGAGAGCATGGTCTTTATTGATGCATGTTGTCTCCTCCATTAGAATGTAAACTCCTTGAGGATAGGGATTGTTTTTTGCCTCTTTTTGTATACCTAGTGCTTAGCACTGTGTCTGGTCTGGCACATAGTATGGATATAATAATTGTTTCTTGATTCTTTCCAAATGGCATTTTGAGTTTCTAAGCCATTAATTACATCCTGAAAATAAGAGGTTAGTGGTACAGGATTGTCAGTAATAACAGTGATAATGACAGCAACAATAAAAAAATCTCAACATTTATGTAGCACTTAAAAGTTTACAAGGTACTTAACATATGTTCTCATTTGATCCTTACAAACAATCTTGTGAACAACCAGGGCTGGACTCTTGCAAAATAAACAAAGGAGCTTTAAATTAAAAATGAAGGTGGAGGGTAGGGGGAGAGAGAAAAATGAGTGTGTGTGTGTATACATACATATATACATAGACACACACATATATACGAATTAACTGAATTGTCATAGTAAGCGTTTACAGCATAGAAAGAGCAGGAACAATAGACACACTAATTCACAGGAGGTAAAATTCCAGAAAGGACCTTAGCCTCCTCAGGTCCATAGCCTAACTTGGTTATAGACGGATTCACAAAGAATGGATAACAAAGGAAGTGAGTCAGAGACTGTAATGCAAATAAACAAATTTGACTAGATTGTCTCTGGAGGAGACTCATGACTAGAAGAGAACTCTGGAAAGGTAAACATTTTAAAAAAACCTGAAGAAATATTGGAGGGATAGAAGAAAACAGTGGAATAATATATGAACAAGATGAAGAGATGTAGGCTAGAGGATAATAGCATTAAGTAGATTTGGCAGTGATTGAATTTCTGTAACATTCCTTGAAAGTGATGACCTGGGAGGTGGAAAGGGTCTGTTGTAGAGTAGCCCAGGGGTCTGTGTCCTTGACTTTATGCCATTGATCACTTTTAGCAATGGCATGCTTGTCCCATTTACAGATGACTCAAACCTGAGAATGATAGGTGGTAACGTGGTCTATAAGTGTGTCCAGATATGGGAAGATCCTTGCAGGTTAAAATGCTAAGCCAAAATAGATCAAAGATGTAATTTAACAGAATTAAATGTAGTCTGATGTGTCAGATAGAAGAAATTGACTTTACAAATACAAGAAGGGGGAAATGTGAGTTGATATAACCCTTCTTAATGTTATAACAGCCAAAGAAGCTATGTGCTCCTTGGGAAGAGAAGTCTATCTACAAGAGGGGAAAGGATAGTCTTGCTGTACTCTCTTCTAGTACGACCTTATCAGGAATATTATATTCAGTTTCTGGCACCATATTGGAAACTGGAAAGTATCTAGGAGTGCCCAGGAATGAAAGTACCTGGAGATCCTCCCATATTAGGGTCATTTGAGGGAACTGGGGAGATTTAGCTTGAAGTATGGAAATTTTAGTCTAGACATGGTAATTAAAGTGTTTGAAGGGCTGTCTTTTGGAAGAGGGATTGGATTTGTTCTGCTTTTCCCCAGAGGGCAGAACTAAGAGTGATTGTGTGATCTTTGCTGAGAGGCCTACTTTAGTTGAATATGAGGAAAATCTTCCTAACAATTTATTGTTTTCAGTTGATTTCAGTCATATCCAACTCATCATGACCCCATTTGGAATTTTCTTGGCAAAGATGCTGGAGTGATTTGCTATTTTCTTCTCTACTCATTTTACAGATAAATAGACTGAGGCAATCAGTGTCAAGTGACTTGCCCAGTCTTGCATGAGGCTAGATTTTAACTCAGGAAGATGGCACCACCTAGTGGCCATTTTTAAGTATTTGGGTGTCTTCAAAAAGGAAACAAGGGGACTGCTCTGGGGGATTGCATTATAAATGACCAGAAGTGACTGGAATAAGATGAGAAAGAGGGAAGGGGTCTGAAAAGATTTAGGAAATAAATGCAATGGAAAGACAGGAGCTTATTATAATAAAAGAAAATTTAAGAGTTCAAGATGTCAACAGTATAATACTTTAGGGCAAGGATTTAAGATGTAATGGGTGTCCAAGATGGAAGTCATGAGAGTTGAGTAGCATGATGAACTGAGAGGACAGACTATTAGAAGGGTTGTCACAATTAATATTAAACCTATTAGTGGCAATGGTTGAGTAGAGAGGGAGATTGATCCAGGTGGTAGAGTATTTGAAGAAAGTAGGCAAATGATTTAAATGTCAGATGACAGGAAGATACAGAAAAGGTAATATAATTGAATGAAATAATTGCTGAAGAAGGAAATCTGTTGAATTTTTCTCAGCAGAGTGAGGATCTGGATGTGGCAATAAGGAGCAAAGAGTAAGTAGGTTTTTCTTACTGACCTTTGGAGCAGAGGGAGCAGCCAATATTTTAGGCAATAGGAGGGAATGTGGTGTCTTCACTGAAGAGTCAGCTTTCATATAGTACCAAGAGAAGTCTTTGAAGATGTAGGAGTGTTTATTAACAATAGAGAAGGATTAGAGAAGGCCTAGTAGATAGGGCTGATCAAGGAAAATAGGAACTGGGAAGAGAAGGCTAAAGTGATTAGAGGTAACTAGGGGGAAAGGTAATCGGAAAAAGGAACTTTTGCCTAGCTAGGCAGCTTCTACCTGACAGAGTTAAAAGAAGGAAGCCTGAATATGCTAGCTATGCGACATGGTTAGTGAAGGGATGGGTCCAACAGACTGAATGAAATAGTTAGCGATGCGTCTGAAAGGGAGTGGGCTGAATAAGTAGAATTGCAACAATTTGGTTAGGTAAATTATTATTAGTAAAGCTCTGGCAGTTTTGCCAAAGGAAAGAGTATCAAAAGATAAGGGAACTGAAGACTGAGTTTTGGGTGATATGTTTAGGCAGTTGGAGTATGGAGTATGGACTCTGTGAAAGAATGAGAGAAAATGTCAAACAGAAGAGCAGCAGAGAATGGTTTGTCATAAGCTTATGGCAGCTAATGCTGTCAGATGGTCGAGGAAGGTGAGCTTTGGCAATAAAGAGGTCATTGGTGACCTTGGAATGGGTAGTTTCTGTGGAGTGATGTAGAGACCAATCAGCGTTTATGAGTCTGAGAATTAACCAAGTATGAGGAAGTAGAGCAGTTTAGTGTAAATCACTCATTCTATTAAAGAGCCTAGGGTTAAGGGGCACCTGGCAGGTTTATTTTGGGGTTCTTCCCCCTTCTTTCCATGTGTTCTCCCCCCCCCCTTTTAAAAGAGTGAGGAATTGTAGGTGTTAGCAACTGGAAGTAGAAAATTTCTTGTCTGAAACTATTTGCTCTCTCTCTTTTTTGCTTTGTTTCATTCCTTCTTTCTCGTTCACTCCATTGGTTATAATTTTTCTTTACAATTTAATGTTTAATGTGAAGGTATTTGTAGAACCTATATTGGATTTTGTGCCACCATGGGGGAGGGATTGTGGAGGAGAGGCAAGGGGAGAATATTTAGAACTCAAGGGATTGTGGAACTGAAAGTTGTAAACTAAAAGTAAATAAATAGAAGAAAATTTCTTGGCTGAGATGAAATTCCATTTTCCCTCTTTAACCCTTTCCTTGAATTCTATATTCTCTATCCTTGTATATCTATATCTATAGATTTACATAGATGTAGTTGTATATCTGAATCTGTTCTATATCCCCTGTGTATAGATGACTCATAGTAGCTCACATTATATATCAGTTTCAGAATTGTTTCCTTAATATTAAGCCTATGAGATAGGTAGTAGAAATGTTATTTTTTTTCCCATTTTGCAGATGTTCAAACTTCTGCTCAGAGGTACAGTGACTTACCTAGCTAATACATAATTAAATTATTGAGTGTCAGAGTCAGGACTTGAACCCACACTTTATGATTCCAGGTTCTTGGGGGGAAGGAGATAGGGTTGGGGAGGAGGAATAAGATAGAGTCTCTGTTCATAGGCAGGCCTCTTTTTCTCCACCTTGTAACCCTGGATTTTTGTACTTAATCAAGCCCATTCTCTTCTGTTTTCACTCCTAGTACTCATTTCTCCTTGCTTTCCAGCCTCCCTATCAAAGATCAGGTCCAAGTTCAGATATTAACTTCATAAGCAAGGAGGTGTCAACTGGGTACCAGGTACCACTGAACATTCATTTTATCAGCAAAATGTGGTTAACTCTGTGATAACCAGAACAAGATGAAATCCATTAGCTGTAAAGGATATATCATCATGTAGTGGGGAGAGAGCAAGCTTTTGAATCTGAAAGACCTGGGTTCAAGTCCTTGTTCCTGACACAAATCGACTTTTTATCTTTTGGCAAGTAACCTCTCAGAGACTCAGGCAATTATCTAAGGCTTTAAGTTACAGATGCTAGTGTGTAGGCAGTTTTCTTATTGGAAGTCATCGGGGAATGATTCACAACAAAATTCTCATTAGTGGGTAACACTTTGTTGGGTTATTTCATGGTCTTATATCTATTTGTGTAGTGCAGTGATGTTAAATGCTGAGATCATAAGCTCTTGAGGAACATTTCTGTGAAGCTTTTTATATAACATAGAATAATGATGATTCTACCGACACAGATTTAAGTCTTGGAAAGAACTTTAGATATAGTATTATTTCATTTGATCTTCACAATAAACTTGTGAGGTCAGTAGTACAACTATTATCCCCCCCTTTTTTTTCCAAGTGAGGAAACTGAGGCTTAGAGTAAGTGACTTGTTTGATCATCTCTCTTCTGGCTTGTTACAGTGATCTGCCAATTTGGTCATCCTACCACAATTCTCTCCTATATCCACTACATTCTTGACACATCTCCCAAAATGATTTTCTTTATTCATGCTGGACCACATCACCTCCTTATTCAATAAATTTCAGTGGTTTCCTTCAGGACCAAACATAAATGCCCCTGTTTGGCAATTTATTTTTAAAGTTATGTCTGACTCTTTGTGACTCCATTTGGGGTTTTCTTGGCAGAGATAGTGGAGTGGTATGTCGTTTCCTTCTCCAGCTCATTTTAAAGATGAGGAAGGCAAACAGGGTGAAGTCATTTGCCTAAAGTTGTACAGCTAGGAAGTGTCTGAGGATAGATTTGAGCTCAGGAAGATGAGTCTTCCTGACTCCAGCTAAGGCACTCTATCCACCATGCCACCTAATTCCCTGATTTGGCATTTACAATTTCACAACTTGGCCCCTTCCCAGCCTTAGGACAAATGACTACCTTCCACATTTTCGATGGTCCAGACAAATCAGCCTTCCTATTATTTTCTTGTTTTCTTGTACCAACTGGTCCACACAACTGGAATCCACTTCCTCCTTACCTCCACCTCATAGGAGGAGTCCTTATTTCTTTCAAGTCCCCTCAAGAGATTAGATCTGAAACTGTCTTCAGTAGGAGGTCTTTCTTGGTCACTTAGTAAGTAAACATTTATTAAGCTCCTACTGTGTGTCAAGGCACTATGCTAACCCTGAGGATACCAGTACAAATAAAAGAAAGACAACCCTTGCCCATAAGGAGCTTACTTTTCCAAAAGCTGCTGGTGTCTTTCCTTCAAGGTTACCTTGTGTCTGTTTCATATGTGCCCATGTATGTTCATGTTCCCTGCCCTTCCTTCCTCACGTTAGAATGAGGGCAGACACTGTTTTGTTTTTGTATTCCTAGGGCCTTGCTCATAGTAGGCAATCAACGTTGGTTGGTTACTTGAAATGACATCTCAAATTCTTGATTATGAAAATACAAGAACTGTTGGAATTAAAGAATTAATTCATTGTTTAAGTTGTCCTTGCTGTATTTGCCTTCTTTCCATTCAACCTGGCTCATTTTAACTTTCCCATCCTCTCATATTTAAGGTTTGTTTCTTAATTTATTTTGTTTCTGCCTGTTTGGCTCAGAGGAGTATCCCCCAAGTCCCTTAAACCCTTCCCTTTGTTTTCTATTGTTCAAAATTGTTCCAGGTTTTTTAACTAATTCTTTTTTCTTTTGGGTAAAATAATCTAAAAATGGATTTTCTAATCTTTTGTGGCTCTTTTAAAACTGTGTGTGAGTGCTAAGAACTTTATTCTTATTTTCTGTTAATTTTCTTTAAATCTTTTTAATTTTTGTTATTTCTGTTTTTTAAAGAAAATTTTGTTATTTCTGTGAGATACAGTGTGTAAGCAGACTGGGATTCTCTGAGCTGCACTTTTCTTGAACTAGATAATTATTAATTTTCCTTTTACTATGAATGTCTACTTAACATAGCATCTTATTGTCAAAGATCATCCCACGGGTGGGGAACCTGCAGGCCACATGTGGCCCTCTAGGTCCTCAAGTGCCCTTTGATTGAATCCAATCTTGACAGAACAAATCCCCTTAATAAAAGGATTTGTTCTGTAAAACCTGGACTTAGTCAAAAGACTGCACCCAAGGACCTAGAAGGCCACATATGGCCTCCAGGCTGCAGGTTCCTCACCCCTGATAGTTGATCCCTCTCATTTTACTGATGAGGAAACGGGTGTATGTACACAGCTAGCTCTTGAATGGTTTCTCACTTGTAAGATTACCTAAAAATAAAAATTAGCCAACATCCTCAGAAATCCCTCAAATGAGGGGAGACAAAGAATGTTCTTTTGCCTGGGCTTGGATTGAATCTTTGTGTTTCATTTAAAATGACAAATCATCATACTTTTCAAGTATGTTGCATCAAGGTAAATTTCCCCTCCTTTCTGGACTTGGATACAGTTTGCCTGGATCGCTTCCCAGGAAAGCCCATGTGTACAACCTCCATTAAAACAAAGTCATCATAAAATAATTTCATTTTCATAACTTTATTCTCATGACCTAAACATAATGTATCACAACTGTTGAGATGAATATTCTGAATCTTACAATTACAGAACAGAAAATTAAGTGAAGACTAAATTTTCCTTAATGCCTATACTTTGATGCAGATCACAGATAAAATGTCTGCTATTTTTTTTTCCTTTTGTATGTTGAAGTAATTTGGGGAAATATATTAGACTTTTATGGGGTGAATGTCAGATGTTTCGATGATTTGTACTGCCCCAAGCCCTGGGCCTGGATTCAAAATTAAGAATAAAAGTCCACTTGACCTCTGGCTGTTAATCTTGGGACAGAGGGGTCTTAAGACTGGGACTTGCATCAGTATATTTTTCAGGGAACATAATGGTAAGCTATTGAGGCAAGGGGTGGGCTATTTACTATCCATCAAACTAAATAGAATAGGGGTATTAAATGTTTTATGATATGCATTCAGATGTCCTCCTATCTCTTTATTGGAAGACCCAGCTTTTTTATGTAAACAAACAGGGAGCGACCTATTATTACTGACCAGCTCTAGGACCTGTATTGCTTTGGCTTAAGATCCATAGCACATTGAAAAATGGGGTGGTGCTGTGTGTTAGTATTAAAATTCAAAAGAGGAAAATATATTGGGGTAACCTAATTTCTAGATAACATACCAGGAAAATGAGAAGCAATGCAAAAACCTCAGTGGCAGTTTTATGTTTAAAAGATCAAAATAAAGTACAGGAGCCAAAATCAGTGGATAATGGGTTGATTTTAGGAAGCCAAGGAGCTCCTTTAGGAAACCCTTTTCATTTTCTTCCTTTAGTTTAACCTAAAGAGTTGTCCCTAGCCAAAACATCTAGAGCAAAAGGAAATCATATTCAAAAGTTATATTAATTTCTGAGCATGGATCAAATACATGGGCATCTTAAACTTTTATAGTAAATTATTTTTCTACCAACCACAAATTACTACGTATGGTAACAGGTAACTTGGTTTTATTGCCATATAATCTGAGACATAAATAACTATGTACCATAATTATATGGCAGTTACTACATAATTGAAGTAGTTACATGGTTATTTGTACCCTATAAAATAAGGTGATATCTTTTTAAAAAAATAATATATCACATACTTTTCTAATATTTTCTTAAATGAAGCAAATCATTTTTAGTTATTCTGTAATACTCGTTTAGGAAAGGCCGTTTACCCACTTGAAGCATACCCAGTCCTGTTTCATGGGATCAGTATCAAATCTAGATGGACTAAATTCTTCTGTTTCTTATTCTGCCATGTATACTCACCTCTGTGGCTTGAAAGAAGCAGCCAAAATTTACTGAATTTCCTCTTCCAGTCACAAGTGATTTTTGAAACTTCTTATGACAATTACTTGTTATTTTTTGCTATGTACCTAATGCCTATCTTCAAGGAACTTCAAGCAAAACGGGGGTGGTGCTGGTTAAGAGTTTAAAATTTGTAAAAATAAGGTACCTCATATAAAATGTCCCTAGATAACCCTTCCCCATGTCATATAAGGGTGCATCTTACAACTCCTTCTCTAGATGGCTACTAAAGAGAGGCACTGGATTTGAGACTTAAGATTCCATGCATTTTAAGCCTTTTTTCCCCCTTCTGATTCTCTATACATAGCTGCTTTGCAAAACAATTTTGTGCAAGCAGACATGACTTAACTCTCTTCCCTATGTAGAGGACTATTCAACTTTACTTTTATGTGTTCTGAATGCTGCCTCATCTTAGACTGTGACAGCAATAAAGTATGCATGGCCAACCTTATTTTAATAGTGCATGAGAGCTGCTTTTAATTAATAAGTGGATCTCTTGATGTCTGGGGTTTTCAGTTTATTTTGTGGTTCTTTAGAGTTCTGCAATTATGTAGTCTAAATGGGCTATCCTGGGGGAGACTAAATCCCTTTAAAAATCTGTCATTTGCATGTTTTGTTTCTGTAATCTGTGGGTTTAGGCTACTTTCTTTTAAAACACCTCTTGTAGCAATTTACCCTGAAGAATAACAGAAGTTTGTAGTATTTAATTTCATATTTCTTAACTTAAAGGAAGGTTGAACCTTCACATAGACTGACAGAATTCTAGTTATCATATTCATTTACTTTGTTCTACCATTTTGGATGCTTTTGTGCATCTCTTCTCAACATTTTCCTTAAGTGACCACTTCTTTCAAAATTTATAAAAACAAACAAGCAACCAGATGAATTCCTTTAAGCATACATGCATATTAGGCATCTCACTAAATGTCCCAAATGGTTGACCTGGGCTCTTCCCACATAGCATTCCTTTTCCATTCTTGTCTGAAGTGCATGGATTTTCAGTTAAGTTTAGTCAAATTCAGGTTTTCTCTGTCAAACACAACTTCCCCCTACCCCCTCCATATCCAATCCCTGTGGATTTTTGTGTTTTAACACAAAGATCCTAGATCCTCACTTGGACCCTGGGTGATCCAAAGTGATCCCTAAGTGGCAATTTGGAAAGTGTTTATGATTGACACAAATATACATATGCCCATGACATCTGATGCTAGTTTACATAAAAGATATTTTCTATTTGATTCTGTTTAAGGAATACTGAATAACTGAAGAGAGCTTTTAACCATTAATTTTTGTTTGTGAGAGCTTGAATAAAGCTGACATTAAGGCCCTTTTCCTATCTGGTCATTAATTGCTGGGAAATTTCCATTTGAACATTTTTATTTAAATTTTTTTAAAAATCCAAACCAAAATATTTATTTTTCTTACTCTTTGATTATAGGAGGGATTTGAGAAATTATCATTTTTTATGTAAAACTGTGAATTGGAAGGGATTAGGTACACTGTTTCTGTACATCTCTTTGCAAAATATCTATCAAAACATACATCTTAAGGACTTATCGGGTAACTCAAGATATTTTGGGTTTAGCCAATATGAGGGCTGCTCTTAAAAAACTATTATACTAGTGAAGAGTTGTCAGTAGATGGCAGTCCTGTTCCATTACAGTATCACAGGCACTGTCAGTTTTAAATGCAGAGTAACATTCCACCCCATGACTGTCTGTCTGCTTTAGAAAATGCTTGATTAGCCAGATTCAACCATGTTTGGGTGCTTCTCCCCCACCCCCAACATGCAGCAGAATTAAAGCTTTTCTTTAATAGAAGCCCACTGTTAATAGGCAACAGGAATTAAGCCATTAAGGAAGTGCAAATGCAATGCCTGCTCCATTAGTTATATTTTATTCTAATGCAATATGATGACCGAAATCTGCCTGGTGAATAATAAATGGATTTTTTTTTTAACTCTTTCTATATAAACCATCAGTGAAGCTTCAAGAAATGTTTAGAGTTCCTGATTATCATTCTTCATTCTTTACCTCAATATTTCCTCTCCTTGGTGCTATGCAGTACTGGTATCTCTGTAACATCTGGTCACTATGATGGTCCAGGAGCCTTTGAAGCATCCTCTGAGAGTTGTGTGTGTGTTTGTTTGCACGTACATTTCTTTGTGTATGTGTTGCAAGAATTATGTCCCACTCTGCTTAAGCATCTTAGGTACTTTATCCCAAAGTTTTATCTCAAGATTCACCAATTCTCCATAGTTTTGACCTGTTAGAAAGTGCTGGTAATAAAATTAGCTCTGCTTAAGGGAGGTGCCTTCTTCTATGAGCTTTTTCCATGTCCCTTAGGAAACCTGTAGTACAAGAAAGAAGTCTCCAAGGTAGTTTTGCTTTAGGTCATTGTCTAATGTAAAATGTCACTCCTGGATTGTAGAACAATAGAGATTAAGTCTCTTAATCATGTAATTATCTATTGTGCAGAGGTTCTTGAACAATCATTATTCTTATTAGATTATATAAAGATGTGTATATGTACATATTTTATATATGTATATTTATGTATTATATATATGTTTTCATTTAGGATGAGGTACAAAATTAGCATGTCATAAAAATACTGTTTATATTTTATTGCTACAGGAAGCATATTATATTTATGAAACATTGGGGAGAAACACTCATACAAACTTGTATTATTAAGGACGTTACATATATAAATGTGGAAAGTTGAATGGACCTCACTTTTTCTTTTTTAAAAAATTTCTGAACAACAGTGCAACTGAAAATAGACTTAGCATGACTTTTTAGTATCAAAACATTTGTAAAACAGGAATTTAGGTGATTGTAGCTACTTCACTTCAGACAGCCCTTCAGAGTCTTAGCAAGCATTTGTAGAAATAGCAAATCATTATAAAGGTTTTGTTTAAGTTCTCATTTATTTTGAGGACATCTGGGTAAATCAACAGTCCTAACCCATCTTGTAAACTCAAAATTTCTTGTTTAGGCTACAAAATGCAATAACTAAATTTTGTCATGAATTACTTCTTATAAAATGATCTCTGGACTGGGTCTTGCTATTCTCTCTTCTTTTCCTCCTTGGTATGATGCTTTCCCATCTAAAAATTAATTTTGCAGCAGGTGATTTGGATATCTCATCTTGAAATTAGTTAGTTTGTAAATCTTGGATTCTGCATCATAAACTCAACTATTGGAAACTTGCATGCAGTTTGTGCTGAAGCAGATGAAAAACCGAAATGCCTTTTACTGTCCCAGACAAAAGCCAGCAAACAAAGACTAGTGAATAAGAAGAAACAATTAATTCATAGGAAAATTTTAGTCATCCATATGAATGGATCCGTTTATATACTGCATGAATCTGTGCACAACACAAACAAATAAAGCAAAATAGAGTACAAAATATATACTTAAACTGAATTGTAAAAGACTGGTGACAATATGAATGGGCTGTGCAGTCTCACTCTGATTATTAATAAGGCCTTCCTATCCCTTTAGGAAGTTTTTATCATAAAGTATGTAGCATTAAACTATCCTAATAGACTTTGCATTTGAACTTATACTACTATGATTTTGAAATATTGTTTAAAAAAGTTTTACAAATAAGATTTTTCTTGAAAATTTACTGGCAAAGTTAATTTAGGAGCAACCAACAATTCATGATGTGTTAAACATTTTGGGGGAAAGCAAAATGGGGAAAGCAAAAATTTTCACATTAGCCATGTCACAGAAATTTCCTAAGTAATGTTTCCCTGAAATAAGAATTAGGCTATAGCATGAAGATGGAAAAACTGGCTTTGTTCCTTTGCACAATGTTTTATGTGCAGCCAGACTTACTCTTTCTTATGTTTGTAATATTTTGAGGAGTTCAATAGGAAGCCCTCCTTTGATCTAACACCACAGTGCAGTTTAATAAGAGTTTTTAATATTGTGTGCAATATTAAAATTTCTACCAGCTCCAACCAATATAATAAAATGTAAGATTTACACCTTGGGATCTCTTCTTCTGTGTCTGGGGACTATTTTTCCCCTGTCTGAAACAGGTAATTACAAAGGTCCTCAGATCAATTTTTGTAAAGGGGCACCCTGATGGGTGCCATGACTGAAGTGTGACATGAGCCTTTTCCAATACAATGGGTGGCCTAACATTCCTCTGGAAGGCCAAGCTCATTAAATATTCTGTTCCTTCCTCCCCTCCCCCTTCTCCCCCCTCTTCATGCACTTAGCTTGAGTCGGGCTAAGTCTGGGGTTTCTTCACTGAAGACTTAGGAAAATTGCTTAGAGTTCTCAGATTGAATTTTTTATGTGTATGACTTCATGATGGCATTAGCATGTGCTTTGATCCATGTGTGAATGGCGCTGGGTCGGCTCTTACTGCCATATCCAGATGGTGTTACAGGGAACAAACAGTTGTGTTTTAGGATTTCTCAATAGACTGTCTAGACTGGCCTTGCAGCAGACAGATACAGCCACCCATCAAATTAGCGTTTGTCAGATTTATGGTAATGGTTCACCAAAGCCTTCCTGTCATTGACATGAAAATTTACGCCTCTAAAGTTATTTTCTCTTCCACAAAATATAGCTTGTGATTTCTGAGATTTTTTTTAAGTTAAAGAAAAAATAAAAGTCTACTTAATGAGAGCTGTTTCTCAATGAAAAGGAAAAAAAAAGGAAAATTAAACAGTGGCTTAATTTTTCAGAGCTATATTGATTAGGAAGATGCTTTCTCTGCCCCACCCCACACTAGCCCTCCCTGCCAGTGATAAGAAGGATGTTCTGTTCAGGTTGCTGTCTCCCATTTGCCCTTTTTGGAAAGAAAAACATGTATGTGGAAGACTATGGCCACTTTCATGTTGTTACACTGGAGTAACGTGAGCTGTTGCTTCAACGCAGTGGGAATAACCTTTTGACAGGCAGTATGTCCATTCTCAGTGGAAATGTTTTTCCAAGTCTGGCCAGAGCTCCTTTGATCATCTCTCCTTCAAATTTGGGGGTCGTAGCTACTATGCTACGTAGGAGCCACTGGTTGCTGATCAGAAAGCGAGAAACATGAGGGTTTAAAAAAATAAATAAATAGAACCCAGACCGCACTTTGGGGTTCCTTTCAGTCTGTAGTGTTATAAAACTGAAAGTAGGGGAATGCCCATGTGGCGGGTGGGTTATTTCATATTTTACTTGGTGTGTATCCTCTTGAATGAATGTATCAAGAGGTGCATTAAATATTATTTTCTCCTACAGCAGTTTTCAGTAGTTAGAGTAGATCATATCCTGGACAAGTTGAGGCCTATTTTTAAAATGTTTTTTTCCTATTGTTAGTTTGTATAATTGACAAATGATGAAGAGGCGAGGGGTGTGATTAAAACATTCAGACTTCCATGGCAGACAGTATATTGGAAAACAGGCTTTGCAGAGGTGAAAAGCTAGAGAGTTTTTCAAAGGAAACTCTTTCATCTTTCCAGGATCCTGGTATTTGGGGAAAACCCTGCTAACTCCTTGGTATGCCAAGACTGAGATCTTGTGCCTCCTATAGAACAAGGCAGAATGCTCACTGAAATCTTACTTTCATGGTGCCTCTTATCTATTTTAATGCCAGAAGCAAAACGAGATGGCTGTTGAATAAAGCATACTGTTTAGTCTATATTTAATGGATAGAGGGCTTCTTTGGAAATCTGCAGTGGTTCTTGCATCCCTGCATGCTTTATAGAGTTTTCTCCTTAGAGAAAAATTTTGATAGGTTGCTAATTTGGTTACTTGGTTAATACTTGTGTGTGTGTGTATTTTTTTTTTTCAAATTTGTTTATCATTAACTTGCTAAAGGAAAACATTCAAATGATGCTTTTAAATAAAGTGGCAAATCAATACATTTGCTCTGTGCTCATGAATTATTGATTTTGAACACAAAATTTTAATGTCTAGAACTGAATTCAGTGTCCTGGCTTTAGAGAAGTCTCTTGTTTTCTCTCCCTCGTTAAGGGCTAGAGTTTTCAGTTAAGATATAATTTTACTTTTCTGTAAATTCCGATCAACTTATAATAAAGTATTTGATAATGCAGCCTTTCCTAAAAAATGTGGAAAAGACCATTTTATTAAATATTTTTTCCCCTAAGGAATATAGATTTCTTGATGATTCTTAATAGTTAGATCTAATTTGTTATGAATAATTTCACTGCTCCATTAAATTAGTGTACATCTTAATGTTGCAAATAAGCTGAATTTAGATACTCCATTTTGCAGATTTATTTGGAGGTGTTAGGGAAGGTGTTGTAAGTAGCCTGTAGTCTTGTGGTAACATTGATATTTTAATTTTCACACAAAAATAGTATTTTCTTATATTTGGATAGGAGGATTTGCAGTGATTTAAAATCTTTAACTCCTTACAAATTTCTCTTAGAAATTGGGAGGGTTAAAAGATATGTCTGTCCTTTAGCAATGGATGTGAAACATTAACTTTGAATTATTTCCTCCCTTAAATTTAAAGCCAGCAGTCTTTCTAGAAATTCTTTTTTTGGTAACTTGGACTTTGTTAGCTTTAGAGAACAGTTTGACTGTATATTTGATGCTTAATTAATTTGTCTGATGAGAAAAGATTTTTTTAAGGACCAGATTGGTTTTGCAGATGACTACTTAGCTCTTTGGAATTATAGCAAAAACAACTCCTTTATATAGTGCTTTAAAGTTTACCCTTCTTTTCCCATTAATCTTTATTTAATCTCTCTTGGTGCATATTGTGACAAGTTTTATAAAGCTAGATTTAAGATGGGAACACAAACTGGATTTTCTTTGCATAGCTGTTGCCTCCAGAGAGAATATAAACTTGAAAGATTCTTAGGTATATTTGTGACTTCCCAGTACCTTCTGTCTTGTCACCTACCAAATCTGTCTTTTGTTGCCCAGAGTATTTTTAAACTTGTTGTTGGGTTTGCCTTATTCAAAGATATATGTTTAAGAAAAAAAAAAGATAGGAAGTTGAAGGTGCTTCTTCCCTGTGTTGTCAATTAGTCAGTCAACAAGCATTTAATTTAAGATCATGTGTCAGGTAATATGCTAAGTATTGGAGATACAAGGGTTAAAAAAAAACCAACCCAATCTCTACCTCAAGGAACTTACATACTAATGAGGGAGACAGCATATGAAAGCAGCTATAAGCACATGCAAGATTATAAATGTAAGTGTAAATGGAAGGTAAGCAGATAGATTGGTGCCACCTTGGATTCTACATATGATCTGGGATATTTAGACCTGAGTTTAAATTTAGCAGCTGTGTGACCCAGGGCAAGTTGGTTAACTTCTGTCTGCCTCTGTTTCCTCAATTATAAACTGAGGATAATACTAGAACCCAGGTTTGCTGGGAAGATGAGGTGAGATGCTCTTTAAAAAGCTTTATTACAATGAACTGTTATTAATATTGTCATCATTACTGTTATTCTCCTAGGGAGAGCACTAGCAGCAGAAGGGGCTGAGGGTGGACCAGATAACGACTTCTTCCAAAGGCGGCCTGTGAGCTTTGCCTTGAAGGTAGCTAGGGAAACTGAAAGGCAGAGACCGGGAGCCGAGCTTTCTAAGCAGGAGAGACAGACAGTACAAAGACACAGTGGTGGGAAATGGGGGGCAGTTTAAATAGCAAACAGAGAAGTTGATATTTGATCTTAAGGGTAATGGGGGAGCTGAAATGGTCAGATTGCACTTTAGAAAAGTAATTTTGGCTGTTAAGTGAGCAGTTTCATTCCTTATCTATGTAGGCCTTATTGAATTTTGTTCATTCTTTTGGGAAGGAAAAAAAGGCTAAAAAGAATGTTTCATGCTTATATTTATTAATTTTACAAATAAAACTTGTGTTAACTGTTCTTTAATATAACTCTTCAGGCAAGAGAAATAGTGTGTTATCCTGGAAAGGAAAGGAAAGGGAAAATAAGTGTTTACCTATTATGTGCAAGGCTCTCTGCTAAGTATTTTACAAATATCATCTCATTTAATCCACATTGCAAGGTAGGTGCTGTTATTACTCCCATTTTTTAGTTGAGGAAACTGAGACAAAAAGAAGTTATAGTGACTTGCCCAGTATTACACAATAGGTATTGGAAACTGGATTTGAACTCATCTTCTTGACTTCAGATACATCACTGTACATGTACTGCAACCACCTAACTACCTCTCAATACAGCATTTGGAGTTAGAAGACCCAGGTTACAATATTTACCATATTGCTTATTATCTTTTGGTCTTAGACAAGTTTTTAAAAAAATATAATTTTTATTTATATCTTTTGTTTTCATGTTACCATGTTTCCTACTGTATCTTTCCCCTTTTCCTTCCTAGAGAGTCATACCTTACAATAAAAACAATTTTAAAAAGAGGAAGAAAAGGAAGTCCAGTAAAACTAACCAATAATTCCATACAGTCTGTTGTTGTAGCTAGTGTCCCATACCAGTTATCCTGTACATCTGCAAAGAAATAGAGAGGAGGTTTCTGGGCATTATAATGTTGCATCATTCAGTTTCAATTGTTTTTTATTCTTATTCTTCCAATTTATGTTGTTGTTGCCATTGTATACACTATTTTCTAGTTTCTGCTTATTGTATTTTGTATCAGTTCATTTAAGTTTTTCCATGTTTTCCTGTAGTCATCATATTTATTAGTTTCTTTTGTCAGTTTCTTACAGTATTTGGTTGCAATCATGTACCACAATTTGTTTAGCCATTTGCCAGTCAATGACCACCTACTTTGTTTTCAGTTCTTTCTAGGACCACCCCTCTCCCCACCCAGTGCTGTTATGAATATTTTAGTTATTATGGTACATTTTGTTGTTATTGTTGACATCTTTGGTTATACCTAGCAGGGGAATCTTTGTCATAGAGTATGGGTATTTTAATAATTTCTTTGCATATATACAATAAAAATTATTTTCCATTATGGCCAGACTAATTCACAGTTCCAGGAAAAATGCCTTAAGGCTTTAGTCTTTCCACAACTCCTCCAACTTTGCCTCTTCTCTTCATTTATCCTCTTTGCTATTTGTCTAGGTGCTATGTAAAACCTCAGTTTTGATTTTTATTTTTTATATTATTAGTGATTTGTAGCATTCTTTCATTTGGCTATTAATAGTTTTAAATTCTTCTTTGGAACTCTTTGTTTATATTTTTTGACCTGAAAAATGATTGGTCTCATATATTTCTGTTGGTTGTCAATATATCTTGAGCATCAAATCCTTACCAGAAATACTTTATACATTTTTTTTCCTGTTTGACTACTTTTCTCCTTATGCTAGTTGTATTAATTAGATTCATGTGAAACTTTTTCAATTTCTTATAATTAAAATGGTCTAGTTTATCATTGTAATGCCTCTCTCCCAGATTTGGTTATTAAGAATTTATCCCTGAAGCATAGATGTTAAAGATATATGATTTCTTCTCTTTTAAAAATTTTCTGGTATGATTTTAATTATTCAGTTCATGTATCCATTTTGATTTTATTGTGGTACATGCTATAAATTGTTGGTCTAAGTCTAATTTCTCCCTGACTGCTTTGCAATTTTTTTCCCAGTAATTCTTGTCAAGTAGAGATTTTCCTAAATTATTTATGTTTATGTGCTTATTGTATCCTGGATTATTGAGATAAATGATTTCTGATTTGTTCTTGTCTAGTATATTTCACTGATTTACATTTCTTGTTTTTTAACTGGTACCAAATGATTTTTGATAGTTTTTATTGCATTTACATTATAGTTTAGTTTGAAGTCTGAAAGTACTATTCCTCTTTCATTCCTACCTTTATCCACATTATTTTCATTGATATTCTAGATGTTTTTGTTCCTCCAAATGAATTTTGTTTAGCTGTTTAAGGAATCCCTTTGGTAGTTTGATTGGTTTATCACAAAATCTGTAGGTTAACTTTGGCAGCCTTGTCATTTTTGTTATTTCAGCACAGCCCATCCATGAGCATTGACTAATTCCTCCAGTTTTTTTTTTTAAACTAATTTGAGGAACATTTTGTAACTGTATCTAAACAATTGAGGGTGTTGAGTGAATCCAGATATTTTGCATTTTGTTATTATTTTGAATGCAACTTCCCTTTCTTTTGTCTCAATGATTCATTCTTTTTATCTAGAATTGCTATTGGATTTTTATGGGTTTTAGATTGTAGCTTGCACCATTGTTGAAGCTTTTGTCTCAACCAGTTTCTTTGCTGATTCTTTTGGATTTTAAAAATGCATCATCACAGGGCGGCCAGGTAGCACAGCGAGTAAGAGCACGGGCTCCAGTGTCGGGATGACCTGGGTATCAAATCCCGGCTAGATACTTAGCACCACACCCAGAAATAACTGGCCGTGTAACCTTGAGCAAGTTACTTAACCCTGATTGCTTTAAAAAAAATGCACCATCACGCCATCAGCAAATTGTGATAGTTTTGTCTTTTCAGTTTATATTTATGACTAAAATTTCCTTCTCTTGTTTTATTGCTATTGCTAACATTTCTAAAACTATATAAAATATTGACAGAAAAAGCTAAAACTCCTATATTTATTAGGAAAGTTTCTAGTGTATCCCTATTGCATATGGTATTTACTGTTGCTTGTTATCATACCATAAAAAGATGCCTCTATATTAATATTTTATAATTTTTAAAGCATTAATGAGTTATACCTTGTCATAGGCTTTTTTTTTTACACCTGGTATACTCATGAGATTTAGATATTTATATTTTGAATATGAATTGTTTTCCTGATGCTGAACCATCCCTGTATCATGGCATAAGTCCAGCTGGGTCAAAATGAATAAGTTTTTGAATAAATAGCTATCATTTTTTGCTTGGACCTTATTTGAAATTGTTGAATTGTTAATCATTAATGAAATGGTACATAATTCTCTTTCTTTGCCTTATTCTTCCATGCTATTGATATTGTGACTGTGATGGGTGTTCCAAAAGATTTGTTGAAATTTTAATTTATTAATCTGTAAAAATTCACTAAGACAGGGATGAGGAACTTGTAGCCTCGAGGCCACATATAGCTCCCTAGGTCTTCGAGTTTTGACCCTTTGACCTAATCCAAACAGCACTGATATTTTTGAGAACACTGTTTTTATCTCGCAAAAGGAATTTGGAAGAGAACTTTTTCAATTTTCAAGAATAACTTATGTAGTATAGGTAATAGTTGTTTAAAAGTTTGATAAAATTCACCTGTAAATCCATATGGACTGTGAAGTTTTTTTTGGGGGGGGGTTTGGTAAGTTTGCAACAAGTTCTGTTTTCTTTTCTGAGAGTAGATTATTTAAATTATCTATTTGATGGTCTGTTAATTTGGTATTTTATAGTTTTAAAGATATTCCACCTGGAGCAGCTAGGTGGCGCAGTGAGTAAAGTGCTAGCCCCAGAGTCAGGAGGACCAGAGTTCAGTTCCTTCCTCAGACACTTACCACTCACACAAAAAAACTAGCCATATAACCTTGGGCAAGTTACTTAACCCCAGTTGCCCTAGAAAAAGGCAAAAAAAAAAACAACCCAAAACACATTCCTCTCTTTTATTCAGTTTTGTTTTGATATTTTTGTGATTTTTTTCCTTGTTCATGTGTTATTTTGTTGATTTCATTTATTGCCTTTTAAATCAAATTGGTTAAAGGTTCATTGAAGAATTAGCTTTTAGTTTTATTTTTCACTTCTGTGGTCTTTTTGGTTTCAAGTTTATTCTCTAATTTTCAAGATTTTCTTCTTATTTTGTACTTCTTTTAGATTTATTGGTTTATTTGTTAGTTTTCTCATACATATCTACCTATCTATATCTATATATTCATCTATCTACTTCTACTTTTTAGTTCCTTAGGATGAATATATTTTAGGGATACAAATTTTCCTCTGTTTTAGCTATATCCCAGAGTTTTTAGCATGTTGTATGATAATTACTCTTGTTTTTCACATAATTATTATTTTTTGTGTGATTTGTTCTTTCCCCCACTCATTATATAGTATTATATGATTAAGTTGCAATTTAATTTTATGTTTTTTGTTTATGTTCTCTGAATTGATTACTGTTTTGTTGCATTATGTGTTGTAAAGGATGTGTTTAATATTTCTTCCTTTGTACATTTATTTGTAATTCTCTTTGTTTTAATCCATGGCACGATTTTTAAAAACAACAAATAATGCCAAGAAATATGAATATTCTTTAGTAGTCCCATTCAGCAGCTGTCATAAATCTTTAACATATAAACTCTGTAATAATATGTTCAGTTCTTTATTTTCCCTTTTGTTATTTTTTTTAGGTATGTCCAGCTATAAAAGAGGAAATTAATTGTATTGTTATGATCTGTCTTAATAATTCAGTTAATTTTTCCTAATTAATTTACTTGATATGGCATTTGGAACATGTAGTTTTAATTTTGATATTGGTTTGTTGTCTATGCTTCCTTTCAGAATAATATAATTTTCTTATTTATGTTATGAATTTATAATTTTGGTTTTTTTTTTGATAACATAATAGTACCTTCTAGTTTTTGATTCATCTGATGCATAGCAAATTTTGTTCTCATTTTTCATTTTTTTCTTTATGCCTTTGCTTTTTAAATGTGTTTATAGTAAGAAAGAGATTGTATGGTTTTGCTTTTTTATTCAGTCGTTCATTCTTCATTTTATTGGATTGTTTAATGCATTTCAAACAGTATGTCCAGGAGACATCTTGAAGCCAGCATATGCCATACTGAACTCATTGTCTATCCCCCTAAAGTCTCTGCTTCCACATTTCCTGTGTTGTAGGTGCCACCAGCCTACTGGCGTCCCAGGTTTATAATCTCAGCATCATCAGGGACTCCTCACCCTATTGCTTCACGTCTGCTCAAATGCCAAATCTTAAAGTTTCTGATTTCATTACATCTCTTCATCTTGACTCTTTTCCATTCATACATCTTATTACCTTTAGCCCAGATTTTTGCAAAAGTCTCTAATTGATCTCCATGCCTCAGATCCCTCTCAGCTCCAGTATAGTTGCATGCTTTTCCCAACATAATTTCACAGAAGTGCAGATCTGATTATTTGAACCTGCCAATTCCAGTGGCTTCCTCTAGCCTTCAGAATAAAATATATACTCCTCTATTTAACTTTTAAAGTCCCTTATAACCTGGTCTCAATCTCTTTTTCTAACTTCATTTCCCATCCTCCCCCTCCCACATGCTATGGTTCATCCACCTGCCTTTCTGTTCCTTACATAAAATACTTCATATCTTTTGTAGGAGCCATTGTATTGGATATCCCACATGCCTGCAAAGCATTCTTCCCTTACATCTGCCAGTCATCCTTTTGCATAAAGATGAATCTCAGGCACCATTTTTTACATGAAGCTTTACCTGATCCCCCAAATGGCTAGTGTTCTCCCTCCCAGCTACTTTATAATGACTTTTTATTTATTAACTTTATATTCATGCAGTATATATATATATATATGTATATATATATATACACACACACACACACATATACGTATATATTTATTTTTTATTTGTGCTTACTTTGACTATTAGAATATACTTTCCTTGCAGTTAGGGATTGCTTCATTTTTTGAACACCTTGCACAATTCCTGTCACATAGTAGACGCTTCATTAATAATTACTGGTTCATTGATCAAGTTATGAAAGTTAATTTTATATTTTCCTCTGTTTTTGTTTCTAACCTTTTTTTAAGTTGGACTTTAAAAAGTTTTACTTCCTCTTTTCAGAACATAATTTGTCCTTATGTCTAGTTTTGCCTAATTTTAATGCAACCCTATTTCCATAGGCTATCTTCCTTCCCTGCTACCTCTTTGGCAACCATTTCCTTGTTTTGGAGTTTGCTCAATTTATTGATCTCTCTTTCTTTTGAAATTTAGTGATTTAATTCTCCCTGTTCTTTTCTCTTTTATTTTCCCCTTTTCAATTTAAATGGTTAAGTTCAGAATTCTTCTTCCTCTCTAACTTGCTTTGTCAGTTTTTTCTTTTTTTTGCCTTTTTTTGGAGGGCAATTGGGGTTAAGTAACTTGTCCAAGGTTACACGACTAGTGGGGTGTGTGTGTGTGTGTGTGTGTGTGTGTGTGTGTGTGTGTGTGTGTGTGTGTGTGTGTGTGTTAAGTGTCTGAAGCCAGAACCGAACCCAGGTCCTCCTGACTCTGGGGCCAGTGCTTTACTCACTGTGCCACCTAGCCGCCCCTTTCTGTCTCTTTTTCAAAGGATTTTCCCCTTGTTCTCTTCACTAATTCTCTTCCCTTTTCATTTAATCTGAACTGTTTTTAGTTCTTTGCTACCACAAAAAGTGATGCTGTAAATATTTTGATGTATTTTGGGGACTTTAAAAAGAATTTGTCAGTGACCTCCTTGGGGTATATGGCATTTCTGGATCAAAGGTTATGGTCATTTTAGTCTTTTTGTTTTTGTAATTCCAAATTACTTTCCAAACTATTTGTACTTATCTATCACTTTACTAACTGCTGTTGTTTGGCCCCAGTGTGCCTGTTCATTATGGATCATCTCATGATTCTACAGGATTTTTTTTTCATCAGCTATTGATTATCCTTTGTCTTGTCATGTGTATTTAGAAAATTTTATAATATTTTGATGTTTACAATATTTTGATATTGACTTCATTTTTGTCATCTGTGCTAATTTGTTAGTTGTGAGGAGATACCTCAAGGTTGTTCTAATTGTCAATTCTTTTATTGCTTATGATTTGGAACATGATTTCATATGGTTATTAGTTTGCTTTTTTTTTTTTTTGGGAAATGGTTTGCTCTTAACCATGGATTGCTTATTCATTGGGAACTGGCTCCATATATCCCCATCCTTAAAAAAATCCCATCATTTGATCTATCCTTTCTAATTGTCATTTTCTATCTTTTCAATGTTTTGTGCCTAAACTTCTTGAAAAAGCTACATATCGATGCCTCCACTTCCTTTCCTCTCTTAATGCTCTGCATTGTGGCTTCCAACCTCATCATTCAAGTGAAACTGCTTTCTCCATAGTTATTGATGGTCTCTTAATTGCTCAATCTGATGTCCCTTTCCTAATTTCAGTGTTCTTGACCTCTCTGTACCCTTTGACACTGCCTTTGTCTCCTTGATATTCTCCCTTTTCTGTGGCTTTTCATGACACTACTCTTTCCTGGTTTTCCTCATATTTGTCTGATCTTTCCTTAGTCTTCTATGCTAGATTTTCACCCAGGATCTTCACTTACCTTGGCTTTCTGCCAGGCTTTTGTCCTTGGCCTCCTTTTCCACTATTTTACCTGGTGATCTTTAACCCCCATGGAGTCAGTTATTATCTCTATGCAGATGGTTTTCAGATCTATTATTTGTCAATTGAACTTCTTGAACCAGATGTCCCATAGACATCTTAAACTCAAAATATCTAAAACCAAATTCATCCTCCCTTATTCCTAACTTTCCTATTACTGTCAAGGGTACCACCAACCTCCATGTCACTGAGGCCCAAGACCTAGGTGTCATCCTTGGTTCATCTTTCTCTTGCATTCCCTTATATCCAATCTGTTTCTATGTCTTGTTGATTCTACCCTTGAAACATCTCTCCTGGACCTGTCACTTGCTTCCAGACTTCCAAATGATTCCTTTGCTGCTGGCTTATCTGAGAAGTTCCCTCAGTGTCTTGGGTTTCCTCCTCATGAAACATCCAGCCACTTCATAGTTTTCTCAACCAGGATTATCCCTTTGTAAGACATTTTCCTTTTGCCCCTTGGTGAATTCCTTCTAGAGCCCGCATTTTGTGCAGTGGCCCAGACTGCCCTTCACTCTCCTCCTGGCTCCATTCCTGACTTCCAGAATTCAGAACCTTTGTCTTAGCATGTAAATCCACCCCCCTTTCAGCTCCCTTTTGTGTGTCATCTTTCTGGTGGTGGGAGCAGTCTTTTTGCTAGTATTTGTATTCTGATTGTTTAGCACAGTGCCTGACACCGGGAAGCACTTAATAAATGCTTGTTTAGGTCCTTCATCTATGCCCCCCCTCTTCTTTGTTGCTGTCACCACCCTGGTGCAGGTCCTCATCACTTCTCATACCTCACAGTAACCTTCTGATTGGTCACCTTGTCTCATGTCTCACCCTCCACTTCAGTCCATCATCTACTCAGCTGCCAAAGGGATCTTTTTAAAGCACAAATCTTACCATGTCTGTGTCATGCTTCCCCCTAAATGCCAGTGGCTTCCTCCTGGATCAAATGTAAAATCCTCTGTTTGATTTTTAATCCCTTTATAACCTACCCTCTTCCTACCTTTCCATTCTTACGCTTTAACCCCCACCCCTCCAATTCAGTGACTTTGATACCTTGCAGCTCTTCAAACACTCCATCTCTTGATTCCAGATATTTTCATGGACTGTCACATATGCCTGGAATGCTTTCACTCCCCATCTCCACTTCCTGGCTTCCTTCAAGTCTCAGATAAAATTGCAGCAGCTGGGAGAAACCTTTCCTTCAGTGTGGATTTGGGCAGATTGCTTCATCTTTCTTCCTCTCAGTTTGTTCATATGTAAAATGAGTGGAATGGAATGGATCTAAGTTCCCTTTCTGCTCTAAAATACTTTGATTAAAAAAAAACCCTTCTCATTCTAGATTACTTTTATTCTACTTAATTTATTGAGAATTGTAAAGTAAGTCTTCTTTTTTGGGAAGGTAGGGTTGCCTCAGGATTTAAGATCCTGAATAATACATAAAATGAATAACTCATATATGGGTCATCTTGAATTGATTGTACAGTTGTGCTTTACCATGGCATGTGTGTTCCCCCAAAGCCCTGTGTTATGCAAAATTGAACAATAAAAAACATAGAGCTTATGGGGAAAATGAGGTGAGGGGTACAATGCATAAAACTTAACCAGTGACATTTTTTTTTTAAAGATAGGAACTTAATAAAAATGGCAGCAATATTTTATACCTCTCAAATGGTTAAGAAATAGTTAAATACTGTAGTAAGTAGAGACCTCTTCCAAGGACTCTGACTGCTGCCTCATTTGCCCTGCTGACGTTGGTCAGGACACCAGAAGTGGACATGGGCGAAGGGGGTGGGGTGAAGGGTGGTCAGACTAGCCCTTCTCTACTCATAGCAACTGCTGCATCAGAAGATTGACAGTAAATGTAGCACTTTATTTTGCCAGTGACCTGAAATTTGCTTGTGGAAATGGTTGTTGAAAAGTTGCAGCTTGTGAGTTACTGTGAAATGGTGCATTTTCTTAGTTCTTTTGTTGCTTCTTGAGGGGGAGGGGGTACAAGGGACTTTCTGATTCCCAGGAAACATTTTTGATGCTCTGATTTATTTGCTACCAGCCTCACAACTTTGCTACTGATTTTTAAAAGTGAATTGCTTTATCTTTTTTTGGGGGTGGCAGACCTTATTTTAGGGATTCCCTGTTCTTAAAATCTCTTACCATCAGAGAGATAGAGAAGGAGGAAATTTAGGAAGCGAATTTTTTCCTTAGTAATTCTCTGGCAAGTTTAGTATAGTGATTGGCACCTAGTAAGTGCTTCATAAATTCTTTTTTCCTTCATTCAGATATAGATGAATGGGGAGCTGGCTGAGGACAACATAATGAAGGCAGGGATAGGCTTTTGTGGAGGATCCAATGTTGGGGAAGAAGCAGCATATGGTGGACTAGAAGGCTCTTTGGCTGCAGTCAGAGGTCATATTGGAAATCCCAGTTTTGTCACTACCTGTGTGACTGGATTAGTCAGCTACTTTCCCAGGGTCTTACTTTCCCTCATCCCAAGAGTGGTTAAACTAGACAGCTTCTAAGAACCCTTCAGGCTCTCTCTATATGACTCTATGACAAAGAGAATGTACTTTAGAGTATGGTGCCGAGGCCATAGATTAGGGCCAGGCCACAGAAGAAAGTGGAAGTATTGACTCGGGTGAAGCTATAGGACAGTGGGGCAAAAATAGATCTGATATTCATCTAGTATACTTGTTAGCACCAGAAAAGAAAAGCGTCTGAGTGGAGGAGCTGTATATTGTGCAGTGCAAGGGACTCTGCTTGATTTCAAATCAGCAGTCCTGGATTTGGATCCTGACTGCTTTTTAGTGGGTACTAGAAAACTATGGCCTTGAGTAGAGATTTGGGGTTAAGACACAGGTTGCCATTCTGGGAAATTCTCTTCACTTTTCTGGGCTTCAGATCCTTATTTGTAAAATGATGGGGCTGGAGTGGATAACCTTTGAGGTTCTTTCTAGCTTTAAATCTGTGATCCTATGATCTAAGAGAGTTTAAGGAAGTGATGCCAGGGAGAGGCATAGTGGTGGAGGAATTACTGTGTGGTCTGGTGTGCATTAGGCTTTTATTTGAGGTTATCTGTGGTAAAGGAAGATCATGGAAAAAGGAATGCAATTAAAAAAAGAATCTAAGTTTATGTAGATGCTCTGTGATTCTTTCCCCTTCCTTTCTCTCATCCCTCCCTGCTCTTCAGTCCAGACATGTGGTACTGTTCTGGGGCATTCCCAGTGCTCAAATTCCTTCTACCAATGCATACGTGAACCTGCAGGGCAACTTATAGTTTAGAGTAGTGGTGTTAAACTCCACAAGGGCTAACAAGCTGTGCATAAGAATCCCCTTGTGCCCATGAAGGGCACATATTGACTTAGAAAATCACATTAATATGATAATATGTTTTATTGTATTTTTATTTATTTTGTTGAATGTTTCCCAATTGTATTTTAATCTGGTTCAGGCAGTACTGGGAAGTGTTATGTATGGGTGCTGCAGAGTGATTGACACTTTCCTTAATACCTTCCCATTTGTCTCAGCCACCTCTCTGATTGAAAGGCTGGAGGTTGGAGCACTTACTTCTCCCAAAGCTTTTCCTTAAAAAAATTGGATTTCTAGCCCACTTCACTTTTCATTGGCGTGCTGCTTGGTTTTAGCTCCATGAGTGTCATCCATGTGTTCCTTTCTTCTGTCTCCCTTTTCTAGCTTCCTTTTGTGTATTGTCTTTCCCAATTCGATTGTAAGCTCCTAGTGGGCAGGGACCAACTTTCCTTTTCTTATTTGTATTTATCTTCTTTTAGTGATGTGATATGTGTGTGTGTATGTGTGTGTGTGTGTGTGCACATACCCATCTAGACATCTGTGTTTATCTGCCTATACACATTTGTTATCTCCTCATTAGAATATCAGCTTCTTTAGAGTAGGGATTATTTTATTCTTTGTATTTGAATCCCCAGAACCTGGCACAGACTAGGTGTTTGATAAATGTTTGTTGATTTATTAATAATAATAATAATAATAATAATAATAAATTGGATCTATTGATATCAGAGGTTCCCTCCAGTTCTGAAATTCTGTTATTTTGTATTTTTTTTCTCAGGTACTAAACCACCCAAAACAGGTGGATACAGCTTTGATAAAGTATATTCATTGTGTATATACACCGACATATCTCTCTTTCTGTGTATCTCCATCCATCCATCCATCCATCCATCCATCCATCCATCCGTCCATCTGTTCATCTGTTCATCCATCCTCTGAAAGACCAATTGTCTTACTGCATCTAGGGCCATCTCCAGTCATCCTGATCTATATCTTGCCACTGGACCCAGATGGCTTGGGAGGAGAGAGTGAGGCTGGTGACTTTGCACAGCCTTGCCTCACTTAAATCCATTTCACTTGCAAGTCATAACATCACCTTTTTGATGTCTTGGTCCTCTTCTAGAGGCACTTAGTAGTTACTTAATTAGTGTTTAGTGAATTGAATTTAATCATACTGAGTTGTCCTAGAGAGTAGCTTGGACCCAGAGCAATGAAGTGATTTGTCAAGTATCATACTCTGCCTGTTTCTAGGCAGTCCTTAAACACACATCTGTCTGACTAATTCTGGGAACTCTCTTTACTGTGTTATACTGTGTCATGTTATCTTTACTGAGAAAAATATACCTTTCTAAAACTGCTCTTAAGTAAAGGAGTATTCCTTAGTATCTCTCCGTTTAATAATATGTGAAGTTAAGACACTTAAAAAACAAAGCCTTGTAATGAATGCAGCAATTCTGATCTGCAACCTTGTAACACAAAGGTGCTCCCTTCATCCCAATTCCAATATTTGTGACCCTTTTCAGTTGGTTATATAATTTGGCTCCAGTTTATCAAGCATTTCATCAGGTGAGTATTATTGTGAAATAATTTTTGAGAGAATTTTTTCAGTGAACCTTGCATAATTTTGAGCACCTTAAGTTGGTTTGTAAATAGTTGTTGTTTATATATTTGTCTTCATGGTGCAAGTCTTGGCATAGTTGATCCTTCCATAGAATTTACACATCTTGGCTGCTTCTCAAAGTGGAACAAACAAATTTGGCTGTAGTGTTCCTGGGGAGGGCATGTCATTTTGATATGCCATTATGCTGTGTATTATTTTCTAACCCTTTTAAAATATCTGAATGTTTTAAATAAATGAATCAGCTGCTGTTGTTTGGACTTGCTTTAAAAAAGTTTGAGTACTATTTGAATCCTGTTGATACAAAACATCCAGACCTTTTTTGTGTACTGTATGAGACAGATTGCTTATAAGAAATGCAGGCAGGTAAAGGGATTAGTTTTAATTATGCACAGAGCTAGTGTGATCATGAAGTGGGGGGTAACCCCTCCCCCCAGACGCTTCCCAATGTCACAGCGCCTTGAGACATGTACCTGAAAGATGTGTTAAAAGAGTAGTAGTTCTCTCCTTAGTAATAGTGAGAGGTTTCTCACTACCTGGAAAAAACAGACACATGTATGCAAGTTCATGGTGCTTTCTACAATGAATCTCCTGATTATTGCTTTTCTTTCTCTTTCTGTCTTGCAATTTCAGTTCTTGCTTCTATCAGCAAATTTCCAGAGTACCCCCCCCACACACATTATATACTTTGATTAAAATACCTACTAATGTTTATTATTAATGGTGTGCCTTAGTGGTTTTTTTTTGTTGTTCTATAAGACTTCAAATGAATTAAAAGAAAAGAAAAGAAAAGAAAAAGACTTCAAATGAGTCTAAATGGGATAAAAAGAAAAAGAAAAGAAAACATTTGAATCCTGTTCACAATTTGGTAGAAGTAGTGTATGTATTAGGGGGCAGCTAGGTGGTACAGAATGGAGTTAGGAAGACTCCTCTTTCTGAGTTCAAATCTGGCCTTTGACATTTAGTAGCTGGGCAACCCTGGGCAAGTCACTTAATCCTACTGGCCTCAGTTTCCTCATCTGTAAAATGAGTGGAGAAGGAAATGGCAAACCACTCCAGTTCTGCCAAGAAAACCCAAAATGAAGTTATGAAGAGCCAGACAGGACTGAAACGTATCAAAAGAACAACAGTGTGTGTAAGTGGGAAGAATATGTTAGAATAGTCTATGGTGATTCAGTTTTCTGTTCTTCTACTAGTCTCTTCTAGACTTCTCCTAGTCATGGGAACTTGAGAAGTTCCTCACTGGAAGAAGCAGTTTGCTTCTTTTGCAAAATGACACTTTTTACCTCACAGGGCTATTATGAGGAAAATGCTTTGTTAACCCTAAAATGCAATGCACATGAAGTGGTATTATTCTTCAGTGTTGTATTTCCTTGGAATAATTGCTCAGAGATTTGATTACTTGTTGTGTACAGAGGGCTGGGCTAGGTGTAGTAATGATCTCCTTTTCATTTCTTAGGTAATTGAAATATACATATTAAATGTTTACTATGTCGGGTTTTTTTTGAAAGCTGCATATTTTTGATGATTGGGATCATTTTACCTGATGGAGGGTAGAAATCAGGTCTAAGACTTTCTCCTCCATTTGCTTCTGTTTAACTTAAAGCTTACAGAGATTTTCCCTGGGTTCCAGATAAGAAAAACCTCAGGTTTCAAAATGATCATAAATTATAACAAAGACGAGGTGAATAGCAAAGAACAGATATGTATGTTTTAAAGACCCAGTGTTCTGTTAGAACTTAGCCTCTCACCATGGTAGGTAGATGTGGTACATTTTAGCCTCAGTGGGACCCATTGTGGACCACAGGAGGCTTCAAGATTTCACATACCAATTTGGTCTCAGTTCTTGCCCTTTCAAGAATTTGCTTACTCTCTCTGGGCCTGACTATTCCCCCCTCTAACATTTGAGGGTTGGACTATATATGACTCCACCCATCTTGAAGATTCCTTGATGATTCTTAGCTCATTGAAATTTACTTTGTTCAATGGCCCAGAAGGCTTTGCCTAAAAGTAATGTAACTTTTTGTTGTTATTTGAAGATGTTCAATTTGGATTCTGCCACTAACACTTCAGTCTAATGTGTTTAAGTTAAAAACACACATATACCACACATAAATAACACTACTAATATTAAAGGAAGTGAAAATCTTAAAAGTTGTCAAGAGCTGAGATAAAACACATCTGTTTCCCACGAATATTATTCCATCACCTGGAAAAGTCTGTTGTCACTGCATGAGTATAAATACATATTCAACAACGGTCTCCTCTGAATTTAAGCATTCCCTATTCACATGAATAGAAATAGAATAGAACTGAATTCTTAATATAATTTTTATTCCTTCCCTCTAATGAAGAATATTTGAGTAATAACATATAAATTGAATTAAATTAATAGCCATTAAGTGCCTACTATGTGAAAAATACTGCTAGTCACTGATGATATATAGACCAAAAAATATGCCATGGTCTCAGCTCTTAAGTAGTTTAGATTTTTTGGGGGGGGGAGAAGGGGGACAAGGGGTTGTGGGATGGGTGGCTAATGATGGAGTACAACATCAAAACAGGGAAATAAATCTAAAATGATTTGAAATTGGAGAGTACACTCACAACTGGAAAATGAAGAAAACTGTCACATGGGAGGTAACAGCAAAGATGAACTTAATGAAATTTAGAGTCTCAAAAATGAGCTTTAATGAAATTTAGAGTCTCAAGAGGAAGTGAGAAGGGGGTACATTTAGGTTATGTGGTATAGCCTGTGAAGAAGCATAAGGCTGAGTATGATGGCATATTCTTCAGTCCCTGCTTACCAAGGAGGCAGAAGCTGGCACATTTTGTGAGCTCTGAGCCAACTGGGTGGCCACACTAAGTCTGACCTATAGTGAACCCCTGGGAATACAGGGGTGGGACACAAGGTTTCCTAAGGAGAGATGAACTGCTCCAGTTCAGAAAACTGAGCAAGTCAATGGTCTCATGCCAGTCAGATTGGAACGGGGATCTTGAATAGTCCCTGCTCTTCCAGCATGGTTAAGATAGGAAAACCTAGTCTTCTCTCCCCCCCCCCCCCAATCCTGTAAGTAGGAGATGAGATCTCAACTTCAGGAAACAATAATTTGGCTATTTTGGCTGGTACATAGAGCATGCAAATAATCAGAAATGTGAAATAGGTCTAAAAAGGTAAGCTGGAGCCAGATTGTTTAGGGCTTTAAGTTGAGTTTTTATTTCATTTTAGAGTCAATAGGGAACCCCTGAAAGTTCTTGAGGGAGAGAGTAACAATGTCAGATCTATTCTTTAGAAAGATTTTTTATGAGACTCAGGTTGTGTTGGGAGTTAAGAAAGCCTGAGTTCAAATCCCCCCCTCTTACTGTATAATCCTGGGTAAGCTATTATTCTTTGTTTGCCCTCAGTTTCCTCATCTATAAGGTGGAGATAGAGAATAGTACCTACCCTCCAGGGTTTGTGTGAGGATAAAATGAGATGTTTATAAAGTGCTTTAGAAATTTTATAGTATAATATAAATTAGTATTATTAAATTATTGCTTTTATTATTAATATTATTTTGGAAGTTCTATGGAAAATTAATTGGAAAGAGGAGAAACTGGAATCAAAGAGATCATTTTAAAGGTTATTACAGTAGTTCAGGCAAGAGGGATTGATGATGTTAACCAGGATTGTGGCTTCCTTTTTACAGTAGGGAAATTGAAATATGTGAGAAATCTTTAGAAAGAGGGTCAACAGGATTTAAAAAATGATTGGAAATTGTTGGTGGACAAGATCAAGAATGACTGAGCTTCTGAACCCAGGTATGTAGTGTTTTCATCAGAAATAGGAAAACTTGAGGAAGGAAAGATATAGGGAGGGTAGCCAGGTAGTCAGGAGGACTTGAATTCAAATCTGGCATCACACACTAGCTGTGTGACCCTGGGCAAGTCACTTAATGCTGTTTGCCTCAGTTTTCTTATCTGTAAAATGAGCTGGAGAAGGAAATGGCAAATCACTCCAGTATCTTTGCCAAGAAAACCCCAAATGGGATCATGAAGAGTTGGACATGACTGAAAAACGACTCAACAAGATATGGGAGATAAAAATAAGAAATTCTCTTATGGATATATTGAGTTTGAGATGCCTTTGGTACACTGAGGTGGAGATGCTCAGTAGGAAATTGGTAATGAGGAACTAACTGGAATTTGGGGGTGGGGGAGAGAGAGAGTCAGAGAGAGAGAGACAGAGAGACAGAGACAGACAAAGAGAGAGAGAAAGACAGAGACAGAGACAGAGAGACAGAGAGAACACGAGCATGAACTGGATTTGTCCTAGAATTAAGTGAGCTTTTGGAGGGCAAGGTTTCTCCTATTTATGTATCTGTATCAGCAAATAGTATAAGCATTTTCAATAAGTGCTTGGTTATTGATTGTGTTGATTTGAGTCATCTGAATAAAGACACTTGAACTCTTGGGAGCTGATAAGAGGCCTGAGAATGTAGAGAGAGGAGAGTGACCTAAGGTTTGGGGATAGAGAATCAATGATGTCATCCAACAAGAGCCTGAAAAGAAACAGATTGCTAGAATGAGAAATATGAGAGGATATTGTTCTGAAAATTCAGGGAGAAGAGAATATCCAAGAGGCTTATATGGTCTGCAGTGTCCCGTGCTATAGAGAGCGCAAAGAAGATGAGGACTGAAAAAACGCTATTAGATTTAAACTTTGGCCAGCCTTGGTGGCTTGCTGTAATCTCATCTCCTAGGAAGGCTCAGGGAGATTTCAGCTACAGTGGGCTATGCTGAATTTGTGTCTGTATTAAGTTCAGCATTAATATGGTGAGCTACCAGGTTGCCTGGTGAGGGCTAAGCCCAGGTCAGATATGGAAGAGGGCATAGCTCCTTTGTCAGTTATTAGTGAGATTTGCACCATGAATAGCCCCCAAACTTTCAGGGTGAGATAGGGTGATCTGGAAGAGGAAGGAGGATAAGGAGGGAGAGTAGGAGAAAGGAAAGCAAGGGAAAGAGAGATTATAATATTGGAAAAGGTATTTTACAGTTTCTATTCACTTTTGTTTAGTTGGATACATGCCTAAAATCTTCATAATACCTAGAAAAGATATCCTGATAAGTCTTACTGTTCAGTTTTAATCTTATGACATACTAAATATAGTGGGAAATTATATTACTATTATCAGCATAACAGTTTAAGAGTTTGAAGAATTAAGACTAGCGCTAACTAATATAATGGAAAGAGCATTGACATTTTTTTCTTCTGTAAAATAAGGGGTTTAGAATTAGATGAATTCCCTTTTGAGTTCTAAAATTTTATGATTTATTATGCTTAAAACTAACAATATCATTAGAGGGGATGAAAGGACATAAGGTGAATCTTTTTTTTTTTTTGGCTTTTTGGAGGAGGGAAGGCAGGGCAATTGGGGTTAAATGACTTGCCCAAGGTCACATGGCTAGTTTTGTGTTAAGTGTCTGAGGTCAGATTTGAACTCAGGTCCTCCCGACTTCTGGGCCGGTGCTCGATTCACCGTGCCACCTAGCCGCCCTTAAAGTGAATCTTCTGAATTAATGATGTCAGCAAATTCAAGTTTATAAATTTAGTAGTCACTGAAAGTAACTCCTGTGTATAATAAATGAAGTTGACACTTGTCTTCTATCCATGTTTTGACCTCCTGCTTCTCTTGGCTTTTGTCAAGAATGATATTTGGGTAAATTTTGCTTCATATTTTCATACTGTATACACATCTGCTCTCTTGGTAGAGGGTTTTATTTTCTCTTTTTATGGATATTACAAAATCTCAGAGTCTGAGAGTCTTTTGATACCATCTGATCTAACATGTATATGGGCAAGAAGATCCAATATCTCTGATAAGTAGTCATTAGGCTTTTGTTTGAAGACCACTTGCTATGTATGTTAGGACCACAAGATGTTAAATAATAGTAATGGCCACTTGATGTTCAGAGAAAGGACTATTGGTTGTAAAGAAGGAAAAAAAATGGGGAAATTAACTCTTTCTCATGGCCATTGGTATTCCCAGACTTAATTGGCCAAGGGGGCTAAGGTTCAAGCAGGGGGGTTTTCCTTGGTGGTTTCAGGCAGGAATGGCATGGTATTCTGATCATCAAAGGGCATCAAAGAGATTTGCCCACTTGGATCCTGGGTCCCTTCAGAATTGGTATATGTCTCAAAATCAGGAGACACCACATCCTGCCCACCTGACCACATATGTTTTTGTGTAGAGATGAAGGGAGTCAAGTCCACCCATGCTAAGTGCTGTGTGCCCTTGCTGAGAATATCCTCTTTCTAAGTTATGGCTAACTAAACTTCTTTTGTTGAATCTTGAATAACCTGTTAAGTGTCTCATTCCATTCCAATATCGAACCCATGGTCAGTCCTGTCCTATGATACTGGGGTTAGAATGAAGAAGAGAGAGAAATTTCTCTTTTCTCTTCCCCTCCCGTGAATCCCAAAATCTGAGTAGTAGTTTGAAGAGGCTCTGACATACTCAACAAATAAGGAAAAAATACTATTTTGTTTTTTAAAAAATATATATACACAACACAGGCTAGTATATTCATATTGTTTGAAACTAAGCAAAACTTACAGATAAGTGTATATACACATGTACATATGTGCATATGTAATTTGCATATGCATATATATTATATATGGTGATCCAGGTCAGTTGCCTCTCTTTTGAATACTCATCCTGTCACTAAAATTTTTTGAGCATACATATTAAAATGAGCATATATTTGCTCATTTATAAGTTTTCTACACATTAAACTTAAAATTGTGTCATATGCTCCTCCACCCCTCCTGTTAAATGTTAAAATTTACATTATCATATACATATACTACTGAACTAATTTTTCAAATTATGATATTTATACAAAAATAAAAAATAAGAAGGAATGAGGTGAAAATGAAACACTATTTCTTCCTTGAGTGAATAGGGAAATAGGAGCACCTGTCTGAGATCTTCCTTCATAATCAAACTATACCTCCCCTTCCACACATATGCGAGGGTGCACACACACACACACAGACACACACACAGAGTTTATGGAGTTTTAAGTCTTTGTTATTAGGTTCAGTTAACCTTACAACGTGTGAGGAACCAGGATTCTTACTGGCTTCCATCTTCACAACTGTTCCCTTCCCCCAATCCCATATCTTTTCAAACTCAAACTAACTTACTCTTTCTCCAAATTAAGAACATAAGGATTTCAATTTGCCTCTTTCAAAAATTACAGGGTTTTCTTACTTGAGCTATGGTTTCTAGATCATTGAGAATAACTAAAAGGGAGACTCATGTCGAGGGATGGTAGATGGAGGATGGGGAACTAACAGGAAAGGGGACTCATGGGAAGAAATAAAGCTAGTGAGTTGCATCCTATTCTTTGATATCTCTTTCAAAATTACCTGGAAGGAATGGTTTTTCTGGTACCAAGATGGAGGAATACCAACTTTCCGTTTTTAGTGCAGGGAACTTTTTATGTAAAAAAAAAAATGTTATCTGGGTATCTATGTTCATTTGCCATTAACTCTGATAACTTCTTCCCAGTTTGTCTCTTTCATTTTTGTTTAATGCAACCTAGTGTTGCATTATGTTCTTGTAAATGTCATGCTTCTTGGGTAGACCCTTGGTATGGACTTTTGGGGAAGACATTAACAGCAGTCAGACAATGGGCAGGGTTGAATGGGGTGGTGATCTTTATCATAGGAAGGAACACCTGTATCAATGAGATCACAAGCATTTGGGAACTGAGTATTGAGTTGACTTTATAGCCAACAGAGCTAGGATAATTGGAGCAGAAGTATAGAAAATGAAAATGAATTTTCAGTAATGAAATAGCAGTAGTATAGAAAATCAGTAATTGAGTTCTCAGTATAAATTGTAATGTTTTGTCTCTGTCTCCTCTTATAGTAAGATTTGTATATGTGGATAATTACTACCCTCCCTGCCATGTCTTTTTTTTTTTGGCTTTACTGTGAGTTTTGGAAAAGTGACTCTATATGTGGGCTTATGTTCCTTATTTAACTAGGAATTACTTGTTTCTAATTTTGCATTTAAATTAATTGTAGGAGCCCACTTTGGCATTTTCTAATAAATAATAGAAAATTCAGTATCTTAAAATAGCATATGCTGAGATAATATGGTATATAATATAGTATGTTTGCTATTTCTTTCCTTCTCAATTTTGTACTGTATGTATTAAGGTTGTGATAGCATTTTTTTTTTTTTTAAATTGGAGAGGGAAGTTCTATTCCTTCAAAACACCACCCTGGGGAGAAGAAGGCATAGTATAATTTATTGTTATTTTGTATGTTGCTTTTTCTGGCCTTGTGGTTGGGGTTTAATTTTTTTTCTTTATAAATCTTTTATTTTAAACTTAAATACAAAACTAGAAAAGAAAAAAAGAACATTTCCATGTACACAGCAGAATATAAAAGAGAATTCAACATAAAACAATAAATTTCCATTTCAAGAAAATCTATATCAGGGGTGGGGAACCTGAGATCATGTGGCCTTGAGGCCTCCCTTGACCTATATAATAAAACTACACATTGTTTTCTTTTTTTTTGGAGGGGGGAAGGTAGGGCAGTTGGAGCTAAGTTACTTGCCCAAAATCACATGACCAGTAAGTGTTAAGTGTCTGAGGCCAAATTTGAACTCAGATCCTCCTGACTCAAGGTCAAGTGCTCTATTCACTTTGCCACTTAGCCACCCCTATACATTGTGGGGTTTAATTTTTTAAAAATCAGTCATGTTGTTCTAAAATAGAAAATCAGTATACCCAAAAGATATAATCCTCATAGCAATATAATATAAAAAATATAATCCTTATAAAATTATTTGAAGTAGAGGTATATATGCCATGAAAACTTTAATATCCCTAATATCTCTCCTTCATTGGACACAGTAAAACAGAAACACCTAGAAATCCTTCTTCTCTCCTTTTCCCTTTCTCCTCAAAAAATAAAAAACAACAAAAAAACAAAACAAAACAAACATGTTATAATGGAAAGAGCAATAAATTTGGATTGGGAAGACAGGTTCCAATTCTAGCTTTGCATCTTACTGTTTTTACAACCTTAGACTTAAACCTTTTTTGGACATCACTCTCTTCATTTGTAAAATGAGGGCTTGTACATGATGACATTTAAGCCCCCTTCCAGTTTTAAATCTATGATTTTAGTGTTATAATTCTAAACATTTGATTTGGGATCATACCAAATTTAGCATCTTATAGGGGAAATGCTAAGAGTCAGACACAAGTGAACAACCTGTTAATATTTCTTTACAATTATTTCCCAGTTGATAGGCATGTACTTGTTTTCAGTTCTTTGTTGCCCCAAAAGTGCTGCTATAAATATTTTGGTTTTTATCGAGCCTGTTATTTGTTTTGTTTTTTTTAATGGGCAGCTAATTGTTGTAGTCAATAGAATGTTAGACCTGGAGTCAAGAAGACCTGAACATGAATCCTGTCTCAGACATTTACTAGCTGTGTGACCCTGAGCAAAGACATTTAAACCTTTGTATGCCTCAGTTTCCTGTCTATAAAATTAGGATAATAATTATTGCTCTATCTCACAGAAGTATTGTTAAGATGAAATGAGATTTTGTTTATCTTGTATGTTACTGTTCTCTGTTGTTCAGTCATTTCTGACTCTATGTGACTCCATGGATTTTGTTGAATGGGGTTTTCTTGGCAAAGATAGTACAGTACTTCTCCAGTGTACACCCATTTTACAGATGAGGAACTGAGACAAATAGGGGTAAAGTGAGTGTCTGAGGCCAAATTTGAACTTAGATACCCTGACCCCAAGCCTGGTGCTCTCTCTATCCATTGAACCATCTAGCTGCCCTTGTATTACTATTCAGTATATAAACAATAATAATGTCATTAATAACATTATTCATAATAATAATAATAATGAAATCATAGGTAAATGCAAAAACAGCAGGAGCAGCAACTCCACTGCCTGTTTGGTGAATTCATACACACACACACACATATGTATATAGTTTTTTGGTGTCATTTGCACTATTGTGGTGGATAGCTTCCCATTTTGGAAGAGGAAGTTATAGTTTGACTCTTGAGCCCCAAAGTACTAAAAAGTAGAGTGATTTTCAATAATGAAATGTCTAATCACTACAGTCTTTTGATGGCTTATTCTGAGTCTCATACACAGAGAAGTATGCAGTAACTTATTTATTAGTTTTTTTAAATGAATTAAAGAGATTAATTGGTTGAAAATGATCAAACAACCTTATTTTTTTCTCTCAAAGTTACTAAAGTTGAAAAAATACAGATAAAAAAATTATGTATAATCTAAGACCTGGTTTTAAATCTTTAAAAAAATTGTTTTTTTCTTTTTGCCTTATTTGTTTAAGGGTGAAAAATTGATTGCTAAGTAAGAACACATCTCATTTGAATCAGTTAATGAAAGGTGTGAACAATGCCTGGAAATTTATGTTCAGTGAAGACATTTAAACCAGGTATAAAGGGAAGTCTGTTCAAATTGATTTAGGGATTTGGTCAAAATGTGAACATAAGGTTAAAGGAAGCTTACTCTTTTACATATTTAGAACATCACGTAATTCACTCTTAATTTTATTCAGTGTGTATTTATTTAAGGTTTAGAATTCATTTTATTGATAACTATATTTTTTGACATTGAGGTAACTGAGGTACTGATTTGAGCATTTCATACTGTAGACCTATGAACATTGTCTAAAACATATTACTTCCCAGCTTATTTATTTGTCTTCCTTCAATATTCTATCACATCTGTGGGAGTGGGATATAAATAATTTCAAGAAAAATCATTAACGAGATCATTTGAATTTATGTGTGTGTTTCTCTGAAGGGAAAAAAAGATAAAGCAATTCTCTTAACTTTTTCATAACTATTAGATTAGAGACTTCTGTGGTATTGATATTGATGGTCCTCGTATATTTTGAAATTATTTTTGTTTTGGTTTTCCTCCTTTTTTTCTCTCTTTTATATACCCATATTCAGGAAAGCTGGGAAAATATGTATTCCTTCCCCCCATCTGGAGAGCCTCAGCCCATTTATAGTCATGCAGCTTACAATATTACAGAAGATTTTTTTTTTCAGTGAGACAGAAACCCGAAACTTCTGATTATATCGTTTCCTCAGGAGAACACAAGCTTCCTGAAGGCATCAATTGTTTCACTTGTCTTTCTTACTAGTAGCAGCGTCTAGCATAGTGTCTTGCATGCAGAGGGCATTTAATAAATGTTTGTTGAATTCCCTGAAATAGAATTAGTCCCAGAAGTATGTATAAATCTCCACAGGCATTCACAGCATGGAAAATCAGAGCTCCTCTACTCTTCTATTGTAATACTGGAAGGTGGGTCTGGGTGTTGGTCTAAGTGGCTTTCAGCTGTCAGCCTCCTATTTACTACACAGGACATATGTAGAATGACACTCATGAGTCATCCAGGGGTTATCAATCTTGTTCTAAGACGTATCACAAGACTACGTCTCCTGCAGGTCTCTGTTTCTACCAGCAGGTGTCTCTGGCTGTTCTCTCATTCTGTTGGGCTTCCTTTTGCAGTTCCCTGTTGCTCCCACCAGGGGGACTCTAGGTGTGGGTCTTTAGCTGGGACACCTGTCTTTTGTCCAGAGGATGCAAACACACACATGACCACTTGAGAAAACAAATAAACATAAAAACTGCCCTCTTTGTGTAGTCTCCGTTCAGGGAAAATAACCTGCAGGGCCAAACTTGTCTGGCTGAAGATGAGTGCATTTCAGTTCTAAGGTCCCAGTACTCGCTCATCTTGATAGCCAGAGTAGTTAGACCTATAAGCAATCCCTTCCAGCACGGTTTCTGGCTGCCTCTGGCCAGGTGGCCCTTTGCCAAGTAGCAGGATCTCCTGTCCTTCCTTAGCTTCAGGACTCTTCTCTTCCTGCCCATCTCCTTCCCACCACCCCACGTCCAAGGTTCAGATGTACTGTTTATAAGTCCAACCAAGGGAATGATCCCTTGATCATTTCAGGAGCTGTGACGTTCCTTATCACTTGAGCTGTCTACTGTTAGCTACCAGTCCATGTCCATGATTGATTTAAAAGAAAAAAAAGAAAGGACCTGGGCTCTCATACATGCTCAGAATCTGCTGTACAAAGTGATCTAAAAAGTAACTTTAAAATATGCTTATTTCAATCAGTTTCTCAAAGTAACTCTAGCCCTTGAAGGTTCAAGATAGCTTGAACTACTGCTTTTTCAAACTCAGTTGTGATGCTACGTTATCCTGCTCTTACCCCTCTGCTTTTTTCATGACTAATACTAGACCCTTTAGCCAGAATTTGTCTGATATTTGTGTTGATGTGTGAAGCAGGGCAAAATTGAGTAGACTCTATGCCTTTTCAATGCTAAACCATAGTAAATACTTGCCTTTGTCGGCAATGAAAGCAAAATAATCTGAGGACCTACAGGGAACTGAGAATAGAGGATGCTTTAAAAAAAAAAAACCAAACCCTGTCTAGGACTGAATATTACAGGTAATTTATGTCTGAGGAAAGATTATTTAAATTTTAACATTATGTAGATATATTAAAAGCTACTTCAAAAATGTTCATGAAGGATTGCAATATACGTCATAATGTAGAATAGCAGCTATGGTTTATGACCAATCTAGTTGGTACAGTTGAGGCAAACCAAAGGGTGCATAGCTAGTTACACATTTTCAACATTATTACTGGAAGTTCTAACAAGTACCCTTGGTCTTGAGGGTAGCATCTGAGAGACTTTACACAGTGAACTAATGGAAAATCGAAGCAAAAACAAAAAGAACCAGACATTTATGGAACCAATGAAATGCCAATGATCCAAAAACAGCCAGCATCTTTTATATTAGTTTTGGGTAGACTCTTCTAATAAGGAAAATACCTTATCCTTATTGACTTTATGGAAGAACCTAGGGAGTGAGCCAGCTCATATCAAGCTATCTTTGTGGGGACTTTATCTTTAAGGACTTTTTGGTCAGGTGATATCCTGCTTTTTGTACCAAAAAATGTGGCATAAGATTTTCTCTTTTGGAAACCAAAAGAAGAAAGGAAATTCTGATTTCAAGATGAATTTTCTGTCCCAGGAAGGGAGTCTTCTTCTCTGTCCTCTCTTTCCTCAATGGTACCAACATATGTCAAGACCTTTCCCTTGACACCTTTCCTGAGGAATCCTAGCTGCTGCTGTCACTTAAATTAAATACTCTGCATATACACAAAGCTTTAAGGAATCTTGATAAGGGGACATTGAGGGTATTTGAGGAGTTCCTCTTTATCCCACATACTGGTTGATGAAAAGAAAAGCAGAATAACAACATAACTTTTTTTTTTTTTGCTTTTTGAAGGGCAGGGCAATTGGGGTTAAGTGACTTACCCAAGGTCACATGGCTAGTTTTGTGTTAAGTGTCTGAGGTTGGATTTGAACTCAGGTCCTCCTGACTCAGGGCCAGTGCTCTATTCACTGTACCATCCAGCTGCCCTAACAACATATTTAAAAAAAAAATGCTTATTTTAAAAACAAGTTGAATAGGAAAAGATCATGGCTGGCCCTTATTTGTATTTTTAGCTTAGTTTGAATTTCCTGCATTCTTGCAGGATGGTAGCAGAAAATAGTTTAAAAGGGACATAATTTAATCTTTAATTTGTGTGTGTGTGTGTGTGTGTGTGTGTGTGGTGTATGTTTCATTGGGTATGGTAGCATCTATTAATTTAAGGCCTTGTGGAATAGTGCCCTATAAGATCAAAATAGAAAACATTCATTTTGTATTGTCTTTGCCTGGGGAGTACATTTTTAAGACTCCTGGTTTTTATTTTTTCCCCTTACAGACACTAAGATTTTGGGGATGAATGAAGTAAGAATGGGTCATTCTGTTGTTCTTGCTTATATGGAATTTGGGGTTGATAAACATAATTGCATTGAATCAGATCTGCTCAAACAATACTCTAAGGTTAACCCAATTTTGGTTTGTCATGAAGTGAATATATAAGAGTCTGATAATGCTTTGACTCAGGGATGACTAATGTATAGACTGAGAGCCACGTGGGTCTCCAGTGTGGTTCGGCACCACGTTACTTTCTTCAATTGAAAGTTTCACATGTATGACCCTCTGCAAAGCAGTGAAGCCACAGTGTATGGCAGCTAAGCATGAAATCCCCTGCTTCTGTTTGTTTCTTTTGTTGCCACAAGTTAATAGGGACAGAGACAGAATACGGCCCCAGAACAAAGCAGAAATAATGGAGTATTTCACCCCAAAAAGGAATGTGGGTTGAAAAATACAATGGGCAAGGCACAGAAAGACTCTGTGGCCTGGGGCAATGCAAAGCATTGGCCAGAGAAGAGCAGTACTGTGTAGGACCCTTGTGGTCCAGAGTCTCAGTCTGAGATCCCTGCACAACCCGCATGGCAAAGAGGTTTCCATGTATTCTGTAGATACAATTTATTGCTTTCACCCACTAGGGTTTTAAAGGACTGTTGAATTTTTTTTTAAACTCAAAAAGTTGACTGATTTTAGGAATAGCCTATTGTAAGACATTTGAATATCATAGACACTCCTTTAATTGCTCTGTTTCTTATTTCTGTTACTTCATGTTTCATTTTAAATTTGTTCCTTTTTAAAATATTGTACAGATAGATTTAAATATTCTAGGTTTATGGTGTTGGTGGTGATGGGATGAATTGAATGCATTTTTCTTTAACAGAGTTGGCAATTGATAGCTTATAGGTGAAATATTATTTTAAACCTCTTGCATCAGGCAGGGATAGAACAGTTTCATTGTGCATTATAATGGCTCAAGTATAAAACTAGGTTGAGACTTTTAAATGATTGGTCTAAGTTCTTCAGTTAAAGTCTGTGCCTTACTTGGTGAATAGCTAATAGTACAAGCAGATGTTGTTCTCTCCACTTCACTACCTGTGTCCATTCTGCTATTAAAGTGAACATCTTAAAAATCCCATTTAGCACACCTGAGATGTCATCTTAAAATGTTATTTTTACTGACACAGATGTCTGCTATTCATAAGCAACAATCACATTGTGTAATGTGTATTTGTTGTATTAAAAAAAATTCACTATCCTTACATCTTGACAAGCGTGTCTGCTTCTTGATCAGATTATTTTGATTTTATTGTAAATCAGGTATTATTTCACCATTCTTGCCCATTTTTTTCAGTATCTTATCTTTAAGGCTATTGGATTTTATACTATTTATCCAGTAAATGTAAATGTAAACTTTACATTTTCTTGAGGGGGGAGCACTATTGTGAATGCTGTTGAGAAGCTAAGATGCTTTGTTTTGTGTTGTGCAAAGGACATTTCCAGAGAAATAATTTACCTTTGCTTTGGGACATCCTGCAGCATTGCATGAAATTAGACATTTTAATAGTACTTCAAGATGTTTGATTTTAAGAATTATTATATATATTTTTGGCAGTTCTAAATGGTGAAATTTAGTAACATAACTAGCATGGAACCTTTTCTAGCATGACAGGTGCACAGGTCTGTAATAAAACTCATTTTATTATTTTATCCTTATATATTTTATTATATATATTATATATATATATTTTTATATATATTTATATATTTTGTCCTTTTTCCATTATTCCTTTTAATTTCTTATATACTAGATGTAGTTGAGACTTTAGTAGTTTAAAAAATGACTCAGTTTTTACCAATGGAGTAAAACAAGTCAAGATTACACCCATAATTTCTCACTTTTTTTTCCCTGTAGCCTATTGTATTTAACTTGTTATCACTTTGCACTTGACCTTTCTTACTTAAAAGTTTGGCATGAAAAATAGGATGAGTACTGCAATATGGGATCCTCCCTGAAAAGGGTAGATTCTTAAAAAGACTGTGTGAGTAGGACTGGTTTGGTTTGGAAACAGAAGCAATTTTTGAATCATTCACTTAGAAGATATAATGTTGGAGTACAGCTGCTTTCCCCCATCCTGCTTTTTTTTTTCCTATTTCCTGCCCAAAATGACAGTCAAGAACTGAATTTCTTGTTTGTTTCAAGTGGGGCAGAATAGGTCCTGTAGTATCTTCTGTTTATTAGTGGAGAGGATAACATGGTTAATTAATTCTAATGGCAGGAGTCATTATTACTTATTTGTCCCTTAAAGACTGTATCTTGGTAATAGTGGAATATCTTATTATTACTATTATATCAGTGTATTTAACAAATATTGTGTGATGGACATTCTTCTGAAAAAAGTAAGGTAGTAAATGAAATGATAAAATATTTATATTTAATAATGGCTAAATTACAGCATAGATAATTTAAGTTACATTGAAGTTACATGATTAAACCATAGCTCTTTAACCATTGGAGTGATTTATTTAGTATATTAAATATTTGAATTTAATGAGAGGCTTCCTTTAAAGTTTTTTTTTATATTTGTTTTAATCAGTCAAGATCTACCCTGTTGTTCCTTCCACATCCATTTGAGAACACAAGGAAAACAATTCATTACAAACATGTATAGTCAATCAAAAGGGAACTTCCATATTGGCCATGTTAAAAAAAAAATTGTTTTTGATTCATACATTCTAAATCCTTCAACTTTCTCTCAGGAAATGGGTAGCACATTTCATCCTTAGTTCCCTGGGATCCTGACTGGTCATTGTTCTGATAAGAGTTCATTACAAAAGTATTACATTATATTAAAGTACATAACTTTTTAATCCATTCCCCAATTTATTAGCATCCCCTCAAATTCCCATACTTTACTGTATAAATATTTTTTTGTTCATCCTTGGAGTTTGTTTTATTTAGAATTAATCCCTCCCTTAATCTACTCTTCTTCCTAGTTTCCCCTCCTACTTTTCCTTTTTCCTTCTTATTTTTCTGTTGAATGAAATGTATTTCTGTGCCCAACTGTGTGTGTGTGTGTGTGTGTTCTTCCTTCTTTTGACAAGTTCACATTAGATTGATATTTAAGTGTCAAGTCCCTTCCCCTCCCCTCTCCCTTCTCCTTGTTTGAATGGATGTTTACTTGAGCACTCTGATTATATAATTTCCCCTAATTTTCATTTGACTTTTCCAACATTTATTTCCATATCTTTCAATTCTTTCTTAAGCTCAACAAGGTGTAAGAGAACCACTCCTAGGCCTTGTCTAATTAGATTCTCTCCATGAACCCTGATGATGATAAGGTTTAGAAAGTGTGCATAATCATCTCCCCATATTTGAATGTAGCCATTTTATCCTTATTTAAACCTTTATCATTGTTCATTCATGTTTATCATTTTTATATTTCTCTTTATTGTTTGTACTTCAGAGTTTCTATGAAACTCTTCTCTTTTCATCAGAAATTTTTGAAGTCCTCTGTTTTGTTAAAGATCCATTTTTCCTCCTGTGACATTATACTCAGTTTTTCCAGGTAAATTATTCTTGGCTGTAAGCCCATATCACTTGCTTTCTGTAATATCATATTCCAAGTTCTCCCCTCTTTTTCATAATGGTGACTGCTAAATCATGAGTAAGCCTGACTTTGGTTCCTTGGTTCTTTACTTTCTTTCTTGCTACTTGCATTATCTTCTCTTTGATGTGGAAGGCTAGGAATTTTTATTTTGAAGTTTCTTTAAGGAACTGATTGGTGAATTCCTTCTATTTCAACTCCTTTCTGGTTCTAAAAGATAGAGCAGTTTCCTTTTAAGATTTCTTGAAATATGGTCTCTAGGCTCTCTCTCCCTCCCTCCCTTCCTCCCTCTCTCTCTCTCTCTCTCTCTCTCTCTCTGTCTCTGTCTCTGTCTCTCTCACCCCCCACCCCCCTTTCTCCTGCCATTCAGATAATCCAGTAATTCTTAAATTTTTCTCCTCAATCTGTTTTACAGCTCAGTTTTTTTTTTCAATGTAAGATGGCTTATATTTCCTTCTCCCCCTCCCCCAGCCATTTGACTTTGATTATTATTTCTTGTTTCCTCATGTTGTCCATTTTAATTTTCAGTGTGTTACTCAGTTTGTTACTTCAAACTTCAGGTTGTTACTTAAGCAGGATGATGTACTTCTTATTCCATGCTGTTACTTCCCTTTCCAGTTCTTTCTTTCTTAACTCTCATTTTTTTACATGCTTTTTCCCTCCAGCACTCTGAATTCAGTTATGAAAAAATTGAAACAATCTTTTTAAAACTCTTGCTTCATCTTTTGCGGGAACTCTAGTTGAATTTGTGCCCAAGCTGTGTTGAGATGTTCCTTGTAGATGTTTTGGAGTCATTCTCTTCTTCTGCATTCATGTCACCATATTGGCTCATTATGATGGGATTCCTTTTGTATTTGCCCATTCTTCCAGCCCACTTCCTGATCTCAAACTTGATGTTGGCCCTCTTTCTTCTTTGAGAAATGTTTGGACTAGTTTTCTTGCTACTTTCTTGGGATATTGAGTGTTGTATTGTTTGAGTATCTCAGTAACAGACTGAGGACTTGAAAGTTGTCAGTGCTCTTAAGATGGTTTGATCTAGGGCAAAGTCTGATTGCCCATAACTCTCCCCTTTTCATTCTCTCCACTCCCCCCATCCCTGACATCTGCAAGTTTCTGACCTGGGTTTAGGTCTGTGCAGTAGTAGATTGCTGTTGGTCTCAGCCCCTTTCAGTCAGCTGGAAAATTCTTTTGGTTCAGAATGGTAGGCTTCCCTTTGGTCAGAGATTTCTTCCTTATTTATTTCTCTGCAGGCTGGCCTAGATTCTGGAAATGACATCCTGTTATATGCCTGGGGTCTGAGCCACATGCTGCTGCTGCTGGCATTTTGAACTTCCTCCTTTGTTGGTCTACTATGCAGGACCTTCCTAATGGGGAGATCAACCTTTCTTCTGACTCCTCTGTCCTTCTGTCTCCATTCTCTTTCTTGCACCATTCTCCTCTGACTCTACCCTAGATACGTGCTATACCCTTGTATAAGTTCCTTTGTCACTCTGCCCTGGATCTGTCACCCGGGACTGGGGAGTGGTAATGCCACACAAGAGCATCTTTCCAGAGGACTGCTGCTGTGAACAGCTTTCAGGGTTCTGATTACATAGTATAGTGAACACTCTCTATTCCATAACAAATCAGAGCAAAACATTCACAGTAAATCAAGGTATAGCATTCACAATGTTATAACTTATCACAGCAAATCACAATATAGTCTTCACAACAGCTTATTAAAATAGCCACATAGTTTTCAACAAAGTGGTCACAATATTTAGAACAAAGAACAATCATCTCAAAGTACAGTAGTGAAAGTCTTCCATTCGTGGGGTACACTAAATTATCTCAATCAGTCATTTATTCAGCAATTACTAAATATCATTAATCACTAAGTACAATCATTAGAAAATACACAAACCTTCCACCCCTTGTTCACTAGTAAACTGCAATTTCATCATTACTCAGTACCCATGGAGAGGTCTTTTCATCTTGACTTAGGGATGGTTCTCAGGTTCCCTGGATCCCCTTCATGGTCCCAGATTCTGCCTGGATTCACCAGACTGTCACCTGGGTTCAATGGTGGACAGCTCTTAGTTCCTTGTCCAGCTCTCTGGGCAGGTCCTGCTCCACACTGAAGTTCACAGGGTCTAGTCTATCTTAAATCCTTCACAATTTCTGCTCCTAGGAATTCAAGTCTCAACCAAGCCATAAACAGACAAAGTCCCTGCATCCTGGTCATGCTTCCTCAGTCTTCTGCACCTCACGAAAAATATCAGAATCACCTTATCCAGCCTGGGGCCAGGGGGCTCCTGGGCTCCTGTTCAGAAGAAGCTCCACCACCACAAGTTCTAAGGAAATTCTGGCTCAGTTCTCAATTCTCTCTTCTGTAGCTGCTCTGCCTCCAGATTCTTGTCCCAAGAAATTCTGACTGTGCCTCTCTGGGGCTTTTCTTATATGCACAGAGCATTAGCTTCCTGTTTCAGCGAACCCCTTCCTGTTACTCAGCAACAGGAGACAGGAGTTCATACCTTCTGTTTCCCCAACAGAGGCTTGATCCATTACTAAGTGTTAAGTATAGGAGTGGGTGACAAAGCTGCAAGTTGGCGTCTATCCCCATGAAAGTATCATGATAAGGGTCTGGGAGGTGACCCATAAGAGTCTGGGATCATCTTTTGCCCTGGTGTACAGCTACTCCCTAGAGGGTTGCTCCCATCTCTGGTTTCAGCAGACTTCTTGGTCTATTTCCTTGTGCTGAATTGGGCTGAACAAATGATTCATGGTGACATTTTCTAGAATCCCCATCAAAATTCAGTCTAGTTCATTTTCTAATTCTGTTTGGGGAAGTTTATGGAGCTCACTGCATACTTTTTACCATTCTGCAATTTGACTCTTCCAAGATGCTGACTCTTGATAAAAACAAGTGCTGCTTTAGGAGAAAAACCCACTGGATTTTGTTATAGTATAGACTAAAACCAAAGTGAGTTTAAATCAGATCATAGTCTTGTTTAAATAAAGTGTATTATGTTTTAAAGAGAAAACAGTTGAACTTTTCAGTCCAGTTTAAGGAACTATTACCAAGATCAGATTTTGTAAATTATTATTTATATTACATTATTGTATTATTTTCTTCTCTAAAACACTTTTTTTGGGCAGTATTTCCTTTAATTCTAGTAGGTATGTATATAGTACATATATGTATATAACACACATATAACATATTTTGTTAAACATGTTCTGTCACTCTTAAGGAGGATAAACTATAAATAATTGGATATGTTATTTTTAGATTATAAATTCTTTAAGGAGACAGTTATTTGCTTTCCATATAATCAAATAAAAATAATAATTGATTTAACATAGCACTTGAATTTTGCAAAGTATTTTATATACATTATTTAATTTTTCTTAATAAACACTCGGTGAAGGAGATACTTTAATAGCCATTGTTTTCACCATTTTGCAGATGAAATAACTGAGGATCAGAAGGGTAAGTGACCTAATTGTGGTCAGATACCCATTAAGTATAAAGTGACATGATTTTAATCCAGGTCTTCCTGATTCCTAGTCTAGTACTTAATCCACTATGGCTATCATTATTAGTTGTATTGGAAGGTATAGTTAAGGGAACACAATTACCTTCATTCACTGCTGAACTTAGTCCTCTGAAATGACCAAGAATTAATACGAAAAATATTTGTGTGTGTACCATAATGTCATAATGAACACACCATCACTAAGGTCAACATTTTTGTTAGTATGGAAAAAAACAAAGAAATCCATTAAGTTCCTCAACATTGGAAAAGCATCCTACTTTGGATATTGGGAAAAATTAGGGTTTTAGTCACTTAATCCTGTTTATCTCAGTTTTTTTGTCAATAAAATGAACTGGAGAAGGAAATGTCAAATCACTCCAGTATTTTTGTCAAGAAAACCCTAAGGGAGCTCACAAAGAATCGGACATGACTGTAATGACTGAATGACAAACGGTGGCACAGTGGTTGGAGTACCAGGCCTAGAGTCAGGGATACTCTTCTTCGTGAGTTCAAAAATCTGGCCCTAAATAATGACAAGCCATTCCAGTATCTTTGCCAAGAGAAACTTCAAATGGGGTCATGGAGAGTTGAACATGACCAAGATGACTCAACAACAAAAAATTATTAAGACAGTAATCTAAATGTTAATTAATAAAACTTATCATGTCCCTAATGAGCCATCTCAAAATTAAGCATGCCTACTTCCCCTAAGTGTCCTTCATTTAACATGGTCTCAAGGCACTTTCCTCTTGAGTCTCCTTGACTCCTACCTTCCTAAACTGTGGTTCCCAGAACTGAATACAGTCTACTAGAGGTAGTTGGGTCAAGATTATATCAGTGACCTCTCAATTACCAAGTTTTCTGGTCTTTTAAAATTCCCTCTTTTTCCTGAACTCCTTAGCATTTCAATTTATTAACCACCCTTTCTTTCTTGATACTTTGTCTTCTGATTCTCCCATATATGGGGCCACTTCTTTTCCTTTTCCTTTGCTGGGCCTTCCTTTATATCATTCTCCTGACTGGGTGTATCTATGCTCTATCTCCATCCTGCACCTCTTCTTTCTTCCCTCCACAATCTCACTTGGAGATATCATTAGTTCCCATGGATTCAAATTTCATCTGTAGGCAGATGATTCCCAGATGAATTTGTGCAGCTCTAACTGCCCTTCTGAACCCCATTTCCATAGCCTCAGCTGCCTGTTGGACATTTCTGATGATTGCCCTGTAGAATTCTCAAACTAAAGATGCACAAAAAAAGAACTTGTTATCTTTCCCTCCAAATTGTTCCCAATTCTAAACTTCCCTGTAATGGTACCACCATCCTTCTAGTCACCCAGGCTTGTAACTTTGGTATCATCCTCAATTCATCCCATAGATCTAATCCATTATCAAACTTGTAATTTCTTTCTCTGCAGCATCTTGTGTATGTGTCCTCTTATCTCCACTTACACAGCCACTACCCTAGTTCAAGCCCTCATTATTTCTCATCTGTATTATTACAGTGGTCTTATAATTAACCTCTCTGCCTCATACTTCTTGCCTCTCCAATTCATCCTCCACTCAGCTTCCAAAGTTATTTTCCTGAAGTATAGTTTTGTCCATGTTATCACCATCCTCAATAAATGCCAGTGTCTCCTTGTTATTTCTAGGATATAAAGGCATTCATGTGCCATTTAAAGCTCTTCATAACCAGGCCCCTTACATTTCCAATGTAAAAGCAAGATAGTTTTCCTATAAACAAATATTACAATACCATACAGTATTTTAAAAGTCATATTTTTATTTAAAAACACCATAACAGAACCTGGGGCAGAGTCAAGATGGCAGAGTAGAAGCAGGACCTCCCCGCTGCTCCGGCTTCCACCTTCCCCAATCCATGTAAAAAGGGGACTCTAAACAAACTTTGGAGCTGCAGAACCCACAAAATGACAAAGAGAAGCTAACCTCCCACTAAGAACAGCCCCACAGGCTGGCAGGAATCGGCCAGCACAGTGCTCTGGGAGCCAAGCCCAGCCCCATGCAGAGGCTTTAGCCTCAGGGCAGGCTTGACCAGCCGCAGGCAGGAGGGACTCCAGATCAGTAGCAGCTGTGGCCGTTTCCAGATTTATCAACACATAGATGGGAAGGATAAAGTGAGAGGTCAGTGCAGTCTGGACTTTGGGACCCAGTAAATGGGAGTGCGTGGCTTTTGCCCCTGGGGTGAGAAGCCGCTGAGACACCATCACAGCCAGCCAGTGCCACATGGCAGCTTCAGCTCCTGGCCTGCAGAGTGTAGGGGTACCAAGCGCCAGTCTGAGGGGGTAATCACTCTTGCTTTAACCTTCTTGGATCTGGATTGCAGTCCAGGGTGGAGGTCCTGGGGTGTGTGTCCAGTTTGCCAGAGCATGTGGAGACTTCAGAGAGGGCACCCAAGTAATACCTCTGGCAGCTGAGAAAACCCCAGTGTTTGAGATGAAAGCTCCCACCCCCCCCCCCCCCCCCCCCCCATCTGGTGGCAGAGTCCTACTGTGGCAAAAAGCCCAGGGGTCAAGTGACTGAGTGGTGACATGACCAGGCAAAGGAAACAAAGCAGACAAAAGATTCCAACATTAGACTCCTATTTTGGGGACAAAAAGGAGCAAAGCATGGAAGACAGTGAAGTCAGAACTCCTGCACCAAAAGCTTCAAAGGAAAATACGAGCTGGTTACAGGCCATAGAGGACCTTAAGAAGGAGATAAGAGAAGTGGAGAAAAAATTGGGAAGAGAAATGAGAACAATGCAAGAAAATTACAAAATGAGAGTCAACAGCCTGACTGAGGAAAATCACATCTTAAAAAATAGACTAACTCAAATGGCAAAAGAGGCTCAAAAAGGCAATGAGGAGAAGAATGTCTTAAAAAGCTGAATTTTCCAGATGGAAAAAGAATCTCAAAAGCTCAATGAGGAGAATCATGGCTTCAGAATTAGACTGGAGCAAGTGGAAGCTAATAACTTTATGAGAAATCAAGATGCTGTTAAACAGATCCAAACAAATGAAAAAATAGAAGGCAATGTGAAATACCTCATGGGAAAATCCACTGACCTGGAAAATAGATCCAGGAGAGATAATTTAAAAATTATTGGACTAGCTGAAAGCCATGATCAAAGGAAGAACCTAGAAATCATCCTCCAGGAAGTTCTCAAAGAAAACTGCCCTGACGTTTTAGAACCAGAGGGCAAAATAGAGGTGGAAAGAATCCACTGATCACCTCCTGAAAAAGATCCCAAAAAGAAAACTCCTAGGAATGTTATAGCCAGGTTCCGGAATTCCCAAATTAAGGAGAGAATATTACAAGTAGCCAGGAAGAAACAATTTGAATATTGTGGAAACACAATCGGGATAACCCAGTATCTGGCAGCTTCTACACTGAGGGATCGAAGGGCTTGGAATATGATATTCCAGAGGGCAAAGGAGCTGTGATTAAAATCAAGATTCACCTACCCAGCAAAACTGAGTATCATGTTTCAGGGGAAAATATGGTTATTCAGTGGAATACAGGACTTTCAAGCATTCTTGCAGAAAAAACCAGAGTTGAATAGAAAATTTGACATTCAGATACAAGAAGCAAGAGAAGCATGAGAAGGTAAACAGGGAAAAGAAATCATAAGGAACTTATCAAAGTTGAACTATTGACATTCCTACATGGAAAAACAATAATTGTAACTTATTAAACTTTTCTCAGTATTTAAAGGGTATATATATATACACACACACACACATCTATATATGAGGGTATATGAGCATATGATTACATATGTGAATGTGTTTATACATGTTTACAGATATACATAGATAGAGGGCACAGGACCAATTTAACAGGAAGGGATGATACTTAAAAGGTGAAATTAAGAGGTGAGAGAGGAATATAATGAGAGGAGATGGGGAGAGACAGAATGGGGTAAACTATCTCATATAGAAGAGGCAAGGGAAAATGGTTACAATGGAGGGGAAGAATAGGAAGGCAAAAGGGAATGGGTCAACCTTATTCCCATTGAATTTGGCTTGAGGAGGGAATGAAATACATACTAAATAGGGTATCTCACCCTCCAGGAGAGTAGGGCGGTAAGGGGATGAGAGGGGGGATGATGGAAGGGAGGGCAGGCTGGCAGGGAGGGAAGTTGGAAGCACCCACTTTTGAAAAGGGATGGGATCAAAGTAGAGAATAGAACAAGTGGGATAGGAGGGAGGGAAATATAATCAGTCTTTTACAATATATCTACTATGTTATTATTTTGCATTAGCCACAGATGTACAATCTATACTCAACTGCTTATTTTCCCAGTAAGGGTGGGTGACAAGAGAGGAAGTGAATGAATCTGGAATTCAAAGTTTTAAAGTCAAATATTTAAATATATATATTATTAATACTATTTTACATGTAATTGGGAAATAAGATATACAGGCACTGTGGCATAGAGATCCACTGGAAAAGTTGAAAGGGGTATGGGAGAAAATATGGGAAAGAGCAGACTGGAGGAGGGGATATCCTATGGGACTGCTATTTTGGGGCAGTGGGCAGGGGAAAAACGGGGAGAAAATTTGTAACTCAAAATCTGGTGGAAATGAATGATGTAAGTCTGAAGTTAATAAAGCATTTGAAAAATAAAAAAAAATAAAAACACCATAACATTTATAAATACTATATATCATCAATTATCACCTACCTATATACAATATAGCATATTTTCTAAAGCAAATGCAAGTTAAACAGGGAAATAATCAATAACATAAAATTTAATTTCTTTAATTGTTCATTAGGACAAGAACTTTACCAGGCAGAAGAGTGTTGGGGAAAATTACTATACAGTCTCCCAGAAGAACAGATTATGCCTAAAGGCAGAGTAACCCTTAGAGATAAGGTAGAGAAATAGTAAGCATTTAAGGGAGGCCTCTTGAAGTTCAGATTTGGGTAAACTGAGTCTAATATCCTACAATATGTCAGGAAGGAGATTGACTAGGTAAAACTTTGTGTGTTGCCTGAAGTAAGCGCCATAAGTAATAACATAGTTGGCAGAGTGCTCTAAATGTAATTTAATCGCACCAGTCTATTTTATTGATAGTTTATACTAGATTTCTTTAACAGAGGGCAGGGAAACAGGGTAAATGAGGGGAACCCAGGGATATAATTTCTTTAGACTTTTAAAAATCTCAAGTGCGATTATGTAAAGAAGGCTTTAAAAAAGAAAGGAAATCTGAAATAACTATAGTCTGATATTACTTCAGTTAAACATGGGTCTTAGAGAAAGTCAGAAAACATTGATATTTCCTTTTATATAGCACCATACTGTATCTGTAGCTGTGATTCACTGTGCAGTTTTAAGCCTTAGTAGTCAGGAAAGACATTTTAGAACTGATACGGTCCAAAAAAGGAAAACAATGAAGGGGATAGCTGTATCAGGACTGCTGAAAATTGGACCCTTGAGATGGGATCAAAGCCTAATCCTAGCTAGGAGGACACAGACATTCACAAGGCTGGAACTAGGGGCCCTGTAGATTGGATGAACAAACTATGGATGAAAATAACACATTGGGGGCCTGGATTCCATTTCTTGTGGCATTTGTGTAATAAAGAGAGATTTCCTGGGTTCAAACCCTGCACTCCTGGAACCAGATGAACCTCAGAAGGTGTGGAGCAAGCTTCCATTAGTCTTTTCCTTGTCGTCCTATGAAAAATTTATAGATCTTGTAAGTCTGTTCCAGCCAATTAGAGACTGGATTTATTCTGTGGTGTGAGTTAAGTAACAACAGACTTCTTACATGTTTCTTCTCATGGGGGTTCTCGATGCTAACAGAAGCTGGAGGTAGCTTCTCTCTCCCCCCACTTCCCCTTTTTGACCATTGACTCTCATGAGTCATTCAGGGGCTTAACAACCCTCTCATTATTTCAACCTTGTTAAGTTGCAGAAAGCTAAGGGTGGTGAGAAAAGCAAGTTAGTTGTATCACCAAAGCTGGCAGTAGTACTGAGGAAAGCAGAGGGCTCAGAGGAATAAGAGTAGAGGGCATGAACCCTGAACATAAAAAAGGGGCCCTCAAAGCTCCATTCACAATCTGTGGAGTAGTGACTCTTATTATCTGAAAGTCTCCACCCTGCCAGCTGCTACAGTGGAAATTGACCTTAAAGGGAAATTTGCTAACTTATCATTCATTCCATAACTGGGGCAAAGATGGCAAATAGACTTGTAGTGAATCGTCCTTGGAAGCAGGCTTGAGGATAGCCATGTAAATATTCCCTTGTTCTGTTCAACTACTGTGGGTTAAAATCAGAGGGAAGTCTCAATCTTATCCTCTTAAGCAAGTTGCTAGGTTTTAATTTAAGTCATTGATGATCAGTAATATCAAATTACATTTGATATGCTCTTCACAACTTACAAAAGCATTTTCACATCCATTTTCTTTTTTTAGCCTCAGGATCAATGCTTGGCACATTATTGGGAACACAATAGGCATTTATTAAATTTTTATTGATTTTAGGACAAGTTGTTTTGTTTCTCCAGGTGAGGAAACTGAGTCTAAGGGGTATCAAGTGCCTTGTTCATATCACATAATTAATAAATGGAACTGATTTTTTGAATGAAGGGCTGTTGACTCTATGGGCAAGGTTCTTTAACACTACTCATTGTTTGTTACTGTCTATTACTGTGTTGACTCAAAATTTTCCATGCAATATTATGTAAGATTATGCTATCCTAATAAGTAAGAAGTTAAGAAAAGACTGAATAAGATGCTGAAGTGTGTGTGTGTGTGTGTGTGTGTGTGTGGTGGTGGTGGGGAGGACGGAGACAGAGAAGAGAAGAGAAGAGAAGAGATAGATAGATAGATTGACTGATTGATTGTTGAGAGATAGAGTGCTGGGTGTGGATTCAGGAAGACCTGCATTCAAATCCAGTCATTGTGCTTTTTAGCTGTGTGGCCCTGGGCAAGCCACTTAACCTCTGTCTCAATTTTCTCTTCTGTAAAATGGTTATAATTAGTACCTACTTCCCAGGGTTATTATGAGGATCAAATGAAAGAATATCTGTAAAACACTTTGCAAACCTTAAAGCTCTTTATAAATGTTAGCTGATGATCAGCTGGAGTCCAGTATATTACATTACCAAGGATATGGACAAAGAACTCACAGAATGTATCTCAAAGGAGAGTGGGTTTCCAGAGGAATGTCAATAGAGTGATGGTCAAGAATGACCAAGGGGTATAAGGAGCAAGATGTCCCCATTTTCTGTTCCAGTGTGCCTTTGAATAGGAATAATTCATACTGAAAAGAAAAAAAAGCGCAAACCTTACCTTGATGCTTACCATCTTTCATAATCTGACTCCACCCCAACTTCCCCTATATAATTTACTTTATTCCCCAGTGCTGGATTCTAATCAGGCAGTTAGTTGTCCCCTGAACTCCATAATCTATTTCCCTACTCTGGGTATTTGCATAAGTTGCCCCTTCCTCTTGTCTCTGGAATGCACTCCCTCCTCATTTTCTCCTAGACCTTTTCCCAGAAGGCTGACGGTCACTTATAAAACGTTCCCTCATCCCCACCCCCTTTATTATTACTCCTTTCCTTCTTTAAATCACCTTGCATTTATTTATCAGCATCCCTCTCCAGAAGGACTGGTAGATTTTTGTCATTGTATAAGCATTGCCTTGCCTTGTATGTAGTCAGTATGGGATCATAGAATCATGAATTTAGAGACCAATCTACTCCAACCCTTTGAATTCACAGTTAAGGAAACAAAGGTCCAGGGAGGTTAAGTGATCTGCCTGTTACAGCTGTTGCTACTATTACTGTGACTGCTACTGCTGCTGTTGTTACTGTTACTGTTATTGTTACTACTACTACTACTACTACTACTACTACTACTACTACTACTACTACTACTACTACT
>NW_027185890.1:344703-359770 GCF_028583685.1 Petaurus breviceps papuanus
CTACTACTACTACTACTACTACTACTACTACTACTACTACTACTACTGCTCCTGTTGTTGCTACCAGTGTTACTGCTATTGATACTACTACTGATTCTCCTGTTACTATTGTTACTATTATTGCTACTGTTACTACTGCTGCTATTGCTACAGCTACTGTTATTGGTAGTGCTACTATTACTACTAGAACAGGTAGTGGAGTCAAAGGCAGGATTTGAATCGAAATAAGAATTTAAAGCCTGCCTCCAGCTTCCTTTAGAATGCTTTCTCTACTTACCCCTTTATTTTATAATACATTAGTAAGAAACACAAAACAAAAACTCACCAACCAACAAAACCAAAACCAAATCCCTTGAGTGGGAAGTGGATTCCTAAATATGCTTTTATTGTAAGTAACAATTCAGGGATTTCAGTACCTATTTATATTAATTGTATGTACTTGTCTCTCCCCTTTAAAATTATAAACTCTTTGAAGTTGTAGTTTGAGGTCTGATCTTGACCATGTTTCCCGAAGGTGTTCTAGGAATACTTACTGACAGATACACTTATTCAGAGGTATTTTTATTGCAGGGTGCTGATTAGGACATAAAATTTAGAGGCATTCCTTCTTTATTCATGTGTGTTCTGAAAAAAATGCAAATTTTCATTAGACAATCAGTGTAGACTTTTACAGTTAAAGTTTTGTGGTATTTTATTGGATGTGATATTTTCCTTTAAGAAAATAACTTCACAGCCTTTTGCTCTGGAATAGCATTGTTTTTCATGTTTTTGCAAACCACAAAGGGTCCTTAGGTAATGGAAGCAAAATCATGGGAAGAATTAAAGCTAAAGTTCAACTAAAATTCCTCATTTAAGTTGTATTAATTTGTGCCATTACACAGAGAGAGAAAAAAGAAATTAAATGAAATTGGATCAGAAAATTGGATGTATTTTTATGCCATTAGATTATTGAATAATCATGCCAGTTGCCACTCCATCAAAATGTAGTCTGTCAGTCAATAAGCATTTAGGTAGTGTTTTCTGTGTACCAGGCACAACGTTTCCTAAGTACTGGGGATATAAAAAGGGGCAAAAACATGGACTTTGCCTTCAGGTAGCTCTCAGATTCTGACAGAGGAGACAGTATGCAAACAGCTTTGTATATCCAAATTCTATACAATATAAATATGAGGTTATCTCATATTTGATATGAAGTATGAGGAATGGCTAGCAGTGAGGGGGACTGAGAAAAGTCCCTTACAGCATGTGGCACACTGATAGAGCGTGTTAGACTTGAAATCAGGAAGACCTAAGTTCAAATCCCTACCTCCAGCACTAGTTGTGTGATCATAATCAAGTACCTTAACTTATCACCTCAGTTTCCTCATCTGTTACAAATGAGGATAATAATAACATCTACATTATAGTGCTTTTAGGATCAACTGAGCTGCCATTAAAAGCACTTTGTAAGCCATAAAAAGTTTTATAAATGTTAGCTTTTATTATTCATTAGTTGTGTTATTTAAAAAATAAACATACCTCTCTTTTTAAAAGTGGCTTTTGTAAGGTACTCTCTTTCTAGAGATTTTGCACTATATTGTAGAAAGAGCATTTGACTAAGACTCCGTACACCTGATTCTGCTAATAATTAGTCTCATGCAAATCACTTGCAACTGAGCCTCAGTTTCCCATTCTATAAAACAAGGGAGTTAGGGCCCTTTCATTGTTTATATTTTGTGTTCTTTGTTCAATAACATTAGGGGGAAAAAGAATTATCTACCTAGTTTAATTTTCAGTAGCATTCAGGCTGGTCCTAGTACTTCATGTGTTATGAAGCCTTCAGATAGGAATCATTATAATAAGAAATGAAGTTTCATTGGCTTAGAAAATGAGAATGAAGCTCCTGGTGGAAAGTCTAATAGAACTTCTCATCCTTGGGATGACCCTATACCTTTTATCTAGTTGATTTTAAATGCCACAGAATTCTATGTATATAATACATAGAACATCAGCTGAGTGCCCCTGCATAGTAGTTGTTTGTAAATATTTGTCAAATTGAAAGAAGTTTCAAACTGGAAAACTGATAATTATAGAATTCAAATTTGCTAGTCTGATAGAAATATAGCATGGGTAAATATGACCAAAACAAAAACAATCAACCTCTATGCCCCAAAAAAGCAGTTGTTCCATTGTTTCAGTAGTGTCTAACTTTCCTTGACCCCGTCTAGAGTTCTCTTGGCAGAGGTGATGGAGGGATTTGTCATTTCCTTTTCCAGCTTATTTATAGATGAGGAACTGAAGCAAACAAGGTTAAGTTGACTTGCCCAGGGTCACCCAGCTAGTAAGTCTCTGAGGCCAGATTTGAACTCAGAAAGATGAGTCTTTCTGATTCCAGGTTCCCACTGCACTGCCCAACTGCCCTAAATCAAGCAGAAAAGGGAAAAAAAAAACACCACCTGTTTTATAGTCTCGTACTTAGGCAAACTCATATGAGTAACTATTGCTTTGCCTTTATATCCCTGTAACTGGAGGGCTAATTTGTATTAAGGAATCTACTCCAGTTGAAGTCCCTCTCAAACTCATGGATATAATGACACTTCTGGCTGATTTGGGGGCTCTTTCAAAGATTGAGAACTTCTCTGGGGAAGGTCTAGCATGGTATTTTTGGAGATATCTTCAAATAGGGTGCTGCATTCTTGTTTAGCCCAAGAGTCAGGAAGTAATTTGGTACTTATTTACTCTTCCCTGGTTTTGCTTCTGTGTAAACCTGCTTCCCCAGATTGGATGTGAATTTCTGTGATTGTTGGGAAGGAGGAAACAGTGTTATTTGCAGCATGGATTCATGTTTAGCAATGAGGAAATACTATAAGATGACACAAAATTTTGTTATTCAGTAGTGTCCAATTCTTTATGACCCTATTTGGAGTTTTCCTGGTTGGGATATAGGAATGGCTTTCCATTTTCTTCTTCAGCTCATTTTGTAGATGAGGAAACTGAGGCTGACAGGGTGAAGTGACTTGTTCAGGATCACTCAGCTACTAAGTGTCAAAGGCCAGATTTGTACTCAGGTCCTTCTGAATCCAGGCCCAGTGAGGTATCCACTGTGCTGCTTAGCTACCATGACTTAAAATAGGTTCTATAAAATCAGCTACATCAGTGACATAGAATAGAAAAGAGATATACTCAGTTATTTAAAAAGCTGTCCCATTTTGTTGCTATAGATTTTGAAAGCTATGTCTTTTTCTCTCTTTTCAGTGTTTTAGAGCACTTTGCTGCAAGGGACCCCCTCCTCCACGAGCAGAGTATGACTTGGTCTGCATAGGCCTCTCGGGTGCTGGCAAGACCAGTTTGTTGTCGAAACTGTGTGGTGAGAGCCCGGAGAATGTTGTATCCACCACAGGTAGTGTTCTGCATTCACACTGCTTTTTGTTTTGTTTTCTCCTAAAATTATTTATATGCTTCCTATGGTCTTAAGTTACATTATTGAATAGATTTATTCAACAAAATTATATTGCTACATTTCATGTTTATTTGCTTAATGATTATACAGCTCCATTGATGACAATCAAGTCTAGAAAAATTAAAAGCTTTATATGAGTTAGTCCTGAAAACTAATACTTAACCACACACCTATAGCAAAATGAGTTTATACTCAGACCTAATAAGCATTGTTAGACAGTCAGGTGTCAAAATGGATAGAGCTGCTGGGCCTGGAGTTAGGAAGACTCATCTTCCTGACTTCCTATGTGGCTTCAGACACTGACTCTGTGACCCTGGGCAAGTCACTTAGCCCTCTTTGCCTCAGTTCCCTCATCTGTAAAATGAGCTGGAGAAAGAAATGGCAAACCGTACCCAGTATCTTTCACAAGAAAACCCTAAATAGGGTCACAAAGAATTAGACATGATTGAAATGACTGAACAACAACAAATGAGCATCATTGCCCCATAAACTGCCCCTTAAACTTATTTAACGTTTGGGATCACCAAATGTACACTCGGTGACGCCACTGATACTTTCTGGAAGATAAAGACATGATGAGCTAAGGTCTAGCAAATGATTTTTCTATTCTTCAGAAAATGTTTTGGTTTTAGAAGAGCTAGTCCAGGGGCAATGTGAATTCAGATCTAATCCAACGTGGGCATCATCCCATATATACACACTAGTTGTGTGTGGTTGCTGGAGAGAATGCAACATTCCTAAAGAGAGAGATGAAGACAGGGAGGAAGAGCTCTGGGCTTGTAGGCAAAAGAGCTTCCTCTCAGCACTGGCTGTGACACTTACTTGATTTGTAAAGTTAATAAATCACTGGACCTTTCCAAACCATTTTCCTAATGCTTTACAGATTCCCCAAGCCCCTAAGTGTACATTCTCATTTCTCTGTTTCAGTAAAAGACTTTTGCCTCCTATTTTATAGAAAAAAGTAATAGCCATCTGCTCTGAGCTCCTGAATTTTGGTCCTTTCCATCTCAAAAATCTCTTTACACTTTCATCCCACTCTTCATTTGGACCAGTCTTAATGGATGAGCTAGAACTTCTGGCCAAACCTAAGCCCTTCATTGCCTCTCATCTCATTCATACTCTCTCTTTTGGTTAATTGTCCCATTGGTCAATCTCTCTCTTTTTCATTTTCTTTTTTTTATTTGGTTTTTTCCTCTGTTGCCTTCAAAAGTGCCTAGTTTCTTTTTTATATAATGAGATTAAGTGAAAACGATGTCTCTGTGACCTTGTCCTTACTGCTTTTTCCTTGTCTTATTCCTGGACTTACTCTTAGGGGGAAACCAAGAAAAAAAATAAGAGCGAAACTCTCTCTCTCTTTCTCCCTCCCTCCCTCCCTCCCTCCCCCCCCTCACTCTCTTTCTCGCCCTTCCCCACCCCCCGCTCCCCCCCCCTCTCTCTCTCTCTCTCTCTCTCTCTCTCTCTCTCTCTCTCTCTCTCTCTCTCTCTCTCTCTCTCTCTCTCTCTCTCTCTCTCTCTCTCTCTCTCTCTCTCTCTCTCTCTCTCTCTCTCTCTCTCTCTCTCTGTCTCTCTCTTTCTCTCTGTCTTTGTCTCCTCCCTCTTTCTTTTCTTCTCATTACTTCTCTCCCTCTTTCTTTCTTTCCCTTTCTCTCTCCCGTACCCTCTTCTCCATCTTTCCCTCTCTCTTCCTCCCCATCTCTCTCCTTTACTCTTTCCCCCTTCTCTTCTACCTTTCCCTGTTTTCCCTCTCCCTTTCCTTCTCTCCTTCCTGTCCCCCCTTACCTCCTCACCCTCCATCCAGTCTTTACCCGCTCTCCTTTTCACCCCTCTTTCCTTTTCTTCCTTTCCCTTATCCTCCAAGTTCTTCTCTTTATCCCTCCATCTATCATTCTCTCCCTGCATCCTCTCTCCCTCCCCTATTTTTTTTATCTGAATTTGAGAGAGAAGCACATCCATGACAGCCTTTTTCTAGAACTAACACATTGTTGCAACATTAAAGAGTTGGGGATTTAAATTCTGTCCTTTCTCTAAGCCAAGATGAATGCCTAAAATTTGGACAGAAAAAAAGGAATGACTAGACAGAGAAGTGAAGTGTGTTTAGACCATTTCTAAAAGGCATTAACTTCTTGAAGAATTGTTACCTGACTACAGGAAGTTGTGTGCTCATCATGTCCAGGAACATTCATAATGGAATTTAAATAAGTAGGTGTTGATAGAGGTCATTGGATTCCCAAATATAAAATATGGGTAAATGATAAAATGGAACAGTAGACAATATAGGCAGTTCCTCATTTACATTTACATATTCTTTTATAAGAACAACTACTTGGGAATGTTTTTTTCAAGTAGGTGACCACAGACCCTTCTCTACCCTACATCACTACCTGGGATTTCTCCCAGTTCCTTCTTGTCTCTCCCTCCCCCCTGCTCTCCTCACCTTTATGATTAAAGACATTAATGCTTCCCAGGTCCTCATCTGTCTTCTCAGCAACCCTCTACTTCTACCCTTGCCTGCTGCTCACTGTGCCCTAATGCTAATCCAGGGCAGGCTCTGAATTGGTCTAACTGGCAGGGATGATGGAGAAAGAAGCAGGGACACTGCCCCCTATTCCTAACCACCACTGCTGTCATAGCCTAGTCTGGTAGATAGCAACTCTTTCCTCATTGTTTCTCCTCACTCCTAGTACCTGGGTTTTGTTCTCCCTGTCACTGTATTAAAAAGTATAAAATAGTTTAGGAAACTCACTGAATCTGACTGTTGAAACTTAGATGAATCTTAATTTGATTTCTTGTGTATAAAGAGGGCTACTATTATTGCCCATGTTACCATGTTACCCATGTCTTTTATTTTGAAAAAGGAGGAACTGGTGGGGATAAAGGTCAGCTATGATCTTCTGGGAATAGAGTTATAGAGAGGTACATGGTGGGTTCTAGTAAGCTGGGGCAGATTTCCAATGATAACATATTTAAGATGTTGTGTAAAGTATGTCATTGAAGAAACACAATCAGATGGAGATGGGCTGGTCATGAGGTATGAGTAAGGGTTCTCTATTGGTAGTGCATGGGTTTTCAATGGATGTTCTTTTTTTTTTTTTGCCTTTTTGGATGGGGGAAGGCAGGGCAATTGGGGTGACTTGCCCAAGGTCACACAGCTAGTAAGTGTGATCAAGTGTGTGAAGCTGGATTTGAACTCAGGTCCAGGGCCAGTGCTCTATTCACTGTGCCACATAGCTGCCCTGATACTTTCTTTTTAAAAAAATAATATTTTATTTTTCCCAATTACAAGTAAAAGCAATTTTAAAATTCTTTTTTCAGATTTTGAGTTCCAAATTCCCTCCCTTTCTCCCCTACCCCCTCATTGAGAAAGCAAGCAATTTGACATAAGTTATGCTTGTGTATTCATGCAAAACACATTTCCATGTAAGTCATGCTGTGAAAGAAAACACAGGAAAAAAGCCCCCAAGAAAAATAAAGTAAAGAAAAAGTATCTTCAGTCTCAGTTCAGATTCCATCAGTTCTTTCTCTGGAGATGGACAACACCTTTCATCATAAATCCTTCAGAATTATCTTGGATCATTGTATTGCTGTGCATAACTAAGTTATTCATAGTAGATCATAATGATACAGTCTTGCTATTATTGTGTACAATGTTGTCCTCGTGCTGCTAATTTCACTTTTCATCAGTTCATGTAAGTCTTTCCAAGTTTTTCTGAGAGTGTACTGTTTGTCATTTCTCACAGCACCGTAGTATTCCATCACAATCATATATAACAACTTGTTCACTCATTCCCAGATCCATGGATATCACCTCAATTTCCAATTCTTTGACATCACTAAAAGAACTGCTACAAATATTTTTGTAAATATAGGTCCTTTTCCTTCATTTGGGTACTTTTAAATTGTTAAAAGGTCTAGTGCAGGGGGTTTTAACCTTCTTTGTGTCAGGGAACCTTTTGACAATCTGGTAAAGCCAAATCCTTCTCAGAATAAAATTTTTATGTTCATAAATTAAATTTATAGTATAACAAAAGCGACCCATTATATTGACATATTGTTATCAAAATATGAAAAGAAGCAAAACTCTTGATTAAGTACCTTTGACATAAGGACCAGTTTCCAGTATGTTGGGTAGATCCTCTATGGTGTATCAATGGAAGAACATGGGCAAGGATCTCAGAGGAAGAGAAGGAAGACAGATGGATTGCCATCTGTCCTAACAGAGGAAATATCCACATGGATGACATTATGGATCATTTGTTATATTAAAGCTTCTCATTGCTGTTAGCAGTAAAAACCTTAAAAGGAATAGGTACTTTGTTTCAGCTATATGTGTGTGTGTGTGTGTATGTATGTATGTATGTATGAATGAAAGAAGGCATGAAAAAAAAAAAGAAACAGGTGGTTGTATGGAAATGAATATAGGTGGGCCAGTTTCTACAGCCCTAAGAAGAAACTAAAGGGAATAACAGAGTTCACATTTATGGAAGTATGTGGTTAGTATTTCACATGGTATTCACATGGTAGAAGACTGTATTCATTCAGAAATAGGAGTTTATTTTCTCAACAAACTCCTTTTGGTGCCTCTAACAATCTGCCTGGATGTTAATGATGTGTAAAATGATCAGCCTTACTTCTTCTGTAAAAATCTATTTTTAAAGATTTTATGTGGGGAAAAAACATGATAAGATGAGATTTTAGAATTACTTGTGGATTTCAGTTGTCTTTATTATTTCTGCTTAGATTTTCCAGTAATTTTGGTTATGAAGAGTGTCTAAAATTTAAGAATTATGTGATGGAAGTGTTTATAAATTGATTTAAAAGTTTTAGTGATGACCTTGAAGAGTTGGTTTCTTAATAAGAAAACATATCCTAAGAAGGGACTGTCCACTATATCCATGTAAAGCAAGAGCATTTACCTCTCCTGAAGGAGAAGGGAATGGGGATTGGCTTCTTAATGTGGGCCATCTTTCACATTTGACAGAATTTTTAAAAGATACTTAAGTTGTCAAAACTCAAAGGCTGAGAAATTCTCCAGAGAGCCAAACCTGCTGGTGGAGGAGGAGAAATTGGATAAGAGGGCTTCCTACCTTTCTATCTTGGTATGAAAACTAGAGTGAAGTGTGTATGTCAGTGGATTCCTTGGGCCATATTCTCTCAAGGAATTTGTTGATAAGAAGGATTGTTAAGTTCTACATTATACAAATTCAAGGAGCTTTATCCCAGAAAAGAAGCCTAAAGGCTTAGAATAATATATTGACACAATAATTGAAAACAGACTGAGGAAAAGTAGACATTTGTTGAAAGGTAGAGGTTGATGATACATGCAATAGATTACTGTACTTATATTACTATATCAAGCATTAGATTATTTGGTTAAAAGACACTGGATAATAGTAACTAAACAGTATAAAAGGCTGTGATAATTTGAAAAAGACAATTTAAATAACTGGCATTAGTTGGGAATGTGTTAAGCCTCAATAAACAGCAGTATTAGTGAGAGAGAGATTTTGACATCTATTGTAGGACTGTGTTCTCTAAATGCTAAAATATTAAATCTTGTTTTATGATGTTGAAATCATGTTTACAAGAATCTTACCAGAATAGAGTCCAAGCATCACAAAGCTGCCATAGCCCAACTATGCCCTTATTTTTGGTCAAGTTCTCCAGATCTGTGGAATGTCTTTCTTTCCCTTGAATGGCCCTGTGGAACAATTCAGAATTTCAAAAGTTTGTCATGTGTACATACACACGCTCTCTCACAAACTCAGATTTTGTGGTTTCTATTTGCAAGTCCAAGCAAAATACTTGCTTATTGCACATGATGAATAAAAATAGACAAGCTAAACTGAGAAACTATCATTTCATTGCAATTCTAGGAATGTTCCCATTGTATAAAAAAAAATACAAAATCCATGTCCCAAATGTATATTTGGGGGCTTGAGAAAGGAATATGTGAAGTGAGATTGATTTAAAATCTGAAAAATGAAGATTTTTAGACACACATACTGAACACTTCCTATCAGAGTTATCAATTTTTATGTTCTAATAAAATTTGCATGTTTAATTTTTTAATGGGATTTGAAGCTTTTCTAAACAATTTAGGTTGGATAAGCCAGGAAAAAATGACTGGATGGTTTACACATCACTGTCAAGTTGTTAGATACTGAGGGCCAGAAGAGGCTTGTTACATTTTAATTTCTTACCACTCCAGAAGCAGAAATAGCTGCTGCTTTGTCTCTATTTTTCCTTCTTAAGCCATCACTGCTTAGAATATCAATGATCACACATTGATAAACCTACTTAATCATCTCTATAATGTCTTTATGAGAGTAATTGATGTATATATCAAGTGCATCCTTAATGAAGGTATAGGAAGGAACAGATAGGCTTTTACAAATTGCGTTTTAAAGCAGACCACAGCTTTTTAGTTATGATTGATTGAAAAGTACAGAGAGTATAAAATTCTTCCAGGTTTATTGTTTATTGACTATAAAAACATTTTATTCAATTACTGTTTAATTTGGCAGAGTAAAATCCTGCCTTAGAGTCTCTCTTCTAGTGTGGTGTTTTCCATGTATGTATCAGAAAATCATATGAGAGCCCTTAAAAGATGTAACAGAAATAACCCTTTTTGAAGATCCTCTGATAATTAATATCAATTTTTACATAAAACAAGTATATAGATGGAAAAGAACTTCCCTATAGATGGTGAGTCCTTTATAATATTCTGCTGATTGCCTCAAGCCCCTTAAGATTCTAGAGCCTACTTTGTGAAGTATTTAATCACTCAAAATCGAGTTTGAAATAACAAAAAGTTTTGAAAAACATAAGTGCATGAAGCATACATTTGATAATCATTTAGAAAAACCATTCCTAGGGCAGGTCTATCAGTGTCTGTATCTTGGGTAAACATTGTGTACCAAGATGTTGGACAATGAAGTGGGGCAGAATTAAATAAGATGAGAATAGACTGGGTGATCTTTGGAAATGTTTGCCATGCTTTTATAATGATCTGTTAACCGCCCTGCAGCAAAAGACTGTCTTTTAAATATCAGTATTCCAGACAGAGTATATGGCTGAATGTCAGAGAATACCTTAATTTCTGAAGAATCAAAGTTGTAGGTTATTTGAATAGAGAGGTGCATGATGAATGTAAAGAAACTGCTGCATATTAGTAAGTAAATATTGTATAGGACAAGCAATTTAAAAGGTATCCCCGCAGTGAGATGTAATTAGAAAAACAGGTTGGACAGTCATTTTATGACACCAATAGATTACTGAGGGACAGTGCGTGCATCCCATTGGTACACATGTGATGTCAAGAAATCTCTGCATGTTGAGTTACGCTACTTACAGAGGGATTGTGGGAGCACATGGAAAAGAGCCCTATAGGGTGAATGGGTATGGATGATTTGCATTCTTCTCAATCACAGGGAGTAGTCATAATAATGAAATCAGATTCATCTAATTCAAAGATGGAATCTTCAGAGCTTAGGGATGTTTTCATTTAACTTATCATTTTTATAATGAAAAACTGAAACCTAGAGAGACAAAATGGTGTTTTCAGAGTTACATTGTCAGGTAATTGCAGAGGCAAGGTGCTTCTACTATGATGACAATGATGGCTACTACTGCTGCTGCTGCTGCTGCTGTCACTACAACAATCACCACTACTATCACCATTATTACAACTCCTACTGCCATTAGTAGTATCAGCACCACTATTATTACTACTGCTACTCCTATTATTACCATCACCACTACTGCCTCCACCACCATCACCACTACTGTTACCACCATGACTTCTACTACTATTACTACTATCACTGCTACTACTATAATTATTACCACCACCACCACTACTACCATTACCATTGCCACTATTATTATTGCTGCAACTACTAGTACTATTACTACTCCTGTTTTGTTGTTGGTCAGGTTTTCAGTCATGTCCATGGGGTTTGACATTTTCTTCTCCGGTGTGTCCTCATTTTACAGATGAGGATCTAAGACAAATAGGGGTTGAGTGACTGCTGAGGGTCCCACAACTAGTACGTGTCTGAGGCTAGATTTGGACTCAGGTCTTCCTTATCCCAGGCCCACTAGTCTATCCACTGAACCTTCTAGCTGCCCCAACTACTTATGGTTACTAGTAACACCAGGACTACCACCACCACCATCTTCTCCTCTTCTTCCCACCACCCACTATTACCACTTCTACCCCCTTCAGAATCAAATACTTTGTCCATATCATAGGGGGATGGGGATATGGCAAAATTAGCCAAGTGCCATTTTGGGTAATGTGCAGTGTAGATTCTGTGCATCCTACAACCAATATAATAGCTATGAAGGTCTGCAGGAACTCTAAAATGTTGAACAGTTGGGCCCTGGCTATGCCACCAGTTGAGTTAGCTTATGCAGCTAGTGTGATGAACTACTTTTATGAATCTAAGGAATTAGTATGATGGCACTGGTTTGCAGACTGGTCTTAAAAACTCAATGTTAGTAAAGCATTAGTAAAGCATTAGTAAAGTAGGTGGTATGGTCTGGTATAAGAGGAAAGGCAAGATACACTGTAATAAATGGGAAATACATACCCAACCCTACCTGCTAGAAATGTTTCAGTACACAGAGTACTCATCACTAAAGCAGGAAAGACCGTGAAATAGACTGAAGATGTGAATACTTTGATATTATGTGCAGGTATTTGATTATACACTGTTATAACAAAATTAGAAACAGCTTATGTGAAGCAGGGCTTTATACTGCTTTTTGTCAATAGTACCTCCCATCTCAAGTCATTCAACAACATACTGCTTATCTGCAGGAAAGGTTATTTTTACAGTTATTTTGTAAGATATAGCTATATATAAATCTAGATTAGGTGAAATAAGAGATGAAATTGTAGTTGCTAAAAGCTGAAGAGGGAGGAATCAAAGAAACTTGGTGTCATTGAAAATGTATTCAATGTAAACTCATTTTGCTTAATAATGAAACATATGGCAAAAATAGCAAAGATGACTGAAATGGTATTAGAGAGGAGATAGGCACATGTAGATTGGGATTCTGAAAAGCCCTTTTTGAATTTTTTATCACATGAATATAGCGAGCAGAATAAATATACCAAGATAATAATTCCAAACAGTAATTCCCCAAAGTTAGTATATTCTCTGATCGTTATGAATGAATATATTTTCACATCGTATTTGACAGTGTAAAAACATTTCAGGTACTGTTCAAAACAATTTATGAGGCACCACTTGTTATAGCAAGAATCATTGGAGGATGGTAAAGCTCTCAATGAATAACAGCTAAGTGTAGGCATCCAGCACCACCATGGCAGGAGTGACTTGAAGAAGTCACTGGAGAAAGACATTGGAAGATCACAGTAACTTGCTAGTTTACATAATTGGAGTATGTGAGAAGAAGAGTATTCATAGATGGAGGAAGGTTTGGGGACATCAGATTGAATTCAGTCTAAACCAAACTGATAAAAGATAGTTAAATACATACTTGTATCCTTAAAAACAACATTCACATTGGTGTTGAAATACATCTAACTCAACAGAGAAATGAATGGCAATAGAGAGAGAGAGATGGTGATAAGAGGTGATAATAGGAAGGATTAGTTTTATTCTGAAATTCCTGATCCTAAAAAGGGTGAGGGGATTAAAAGGAAAAAAAAAAACAGAACTGGAATCTGTCTACTGGGAATTGCTGAAAAAATTGTGGTATGAAAATGTAATGGAGTATTATTGTGCCATAAGAAATCATCAAAGAGATGATTTCATAGAATCTTGGTAAATATAACCTATTACCCAATGAGGTGAGCAGAATCAAGAGAACTTCAGGGACAATATCATAAAGAAAAACAACTTTGAAAACTTAAGAACTTTAATTAAAAAGTAAAGACTAACCAGATGTTCAGTGATATAAGCATGTAAGCCACTTCCTGATAGTGAGGCAGGCAAGGGTCTTAAGTTGCAGAAAGAGATGTGTATTTTTTAGAAATGGCCACAATATGCATTTGTTTTTCTTGATTATGCTTATTTTTAACACTTTCCCCCATTTTTACTTTTGGGGACAGGGTTATTAATACTGATATCTCCCCAAATATATGCCTCTGAAATATTTTTTAAAATGCACAGAAGAGAACAAAAGGAAATTGAAAAGGAAGCACAGGTAAGCAGGACAGTTTTGAAAGTAACGTGTTGAACTTTAAATACATACATATATGTGTGTATATATGTATGTGTATACATTTACATATATTTTAAAGTAAGGCTTATGAAATAGAAACTCAGATGCATATACAGTCTTTTTGTTTTCTGCTATGTTTTTGGAAGTATTCTTGTTTTTTTTTTTTTGAGGGGGCAATATTCAAGTTCAAAATAAAAATAAAGTAAAACAAAATAAAAAAAAAACTTAAATGCTACCTACCAAGTCAATGGTAATAAAAAAAGAAACAGGCAGAAAGGAATCTAGAAAACTGATGTATATTCCTGACACTAGATTGTTCTAATGAACAATTAAAGGCAAAGAACAAAGCAAATTCAACTTCAGTCAACAACTTTAGAGTCTTAAGAAATAAAGGAGTCTGAGGCAAACAAAACTCTTTAAAAATTTTAATTATATTTTTTATTAATTAATTTATTTTCACTTTTTAACCTTCACTTCCACAAGATTTTGAGTTCCAAATTTTCTCCCCATCTCTACCTTCCCCCAATCTGCCCACCTCCCCCTCTTTTATCCCTTTCCCTTCTATTTTCTGGTAGGGCAAGATAGATTTCTATACCCCATTTCCTGCATATGTTATTTCCTACTTGCATATAAAAACAGTTTTTAACATTCATTTTAAAAACTTTGAGTTCCAAATTCTCTCCCTTCTTCCCTCCACATCCACCTTCATTGAGAAGGCAAGCAATTCAATATAGATTATACATGTGTAATTATGCAAAACACTTCTATAATAGTCACGTTGTGAAAGACTAACTATATTTCCCTCCATCCTATCCTGCTCCCCATTTATTCTATTCTCTCCTTTGACCCTGTCCCTCCTCAAAAGTGTTTGCTTCTGACTACCCCCTACCCCAATCTGCCCTCCTTCTATCATCCCCCCTCCCATTATTCCTTTCCCCCCAACTTTCCTGTAGGGTAAGATAGATTTCCATACTTGATTGAGTATATATGTTATTCCCTCCTTAAGCCAAATCTGATGAGAGTAAGGTTCACTCATTCCCTGTTACCTCCCCCCTCTTCCCCTCCAATGTAAAAGCTTTTTCTGCAAGTAAAACTCTTGAAGAAGAATGTGGAAAATTTTTGATTGCCTACATAGTTGCAAGAAAGTCCAGAAAGGAAAACATAAGAGATTGAAAAAGAAGCAGATAGCTTGCCTACTTTTTTTTTTTTTGGTCTTTATTAATTTGTTTACTTTTAGTTTACAAGATTCATTACCATAATTCTTTGAATTTCAAATTTTCTCTCCCTCCTCCATTCCCCTCCCCCCCATGGTGACATACAATCAAGTATAGTATCTGCAAATACTTTCACATTAGGCATTAGTCAGGTTATAAAGAAGGATTGTAACAGATGGAATGAAGAATGGGAAAGAGGAAACAAAACCAAACAAGA
>NW_027185890.1:359780-420316 GCF_028583685.1 Petaurus breviceps papuanus
TGTAATTGTGTACAAATTCCTCCTGGCTCTACTCTTCTCACTCAGCATCAGTTCGTATAAGCCTCTCCAGGTAAATGTGAAGTCTATCTGTTCCTTGTTTCTTATTGTACAATAGTATTCCATAACATGCATATACCATAACTTGTTCAGCCATTCCCCAATTGATGGGCACCCCCTTAATTTCCAATTCTTTGCTACCACAAAAAGAGCTGCTATAAATATTTTTGTACATATGGGTCTTCCTCCCCCTTCTATGATCTCTTTGGGATACAACCCTAGAAGTGGTATTGCTGGGTCAAAGTGTATGAAATTATTTATAGCCCTTTGGGCATAATTCCAGATTGCTCTCCAGAATGGTTGGATCAGTCCACAACTCCACCAGAAATGCATTAGTGTTCCAATTTGTCCACATCCTCTCCAGCATTTGTCATTTTCCTGTTTTGTCATCTTAGCCAATCTGACTGGTGAGATGTGGTTCCTCAGAGTTGTTTTCATTTGCATTTCTCTAATCAATAGTGATTTAGAGCATTTTTTCATATTCCTCTGTAAACTGCCTGTTTATATCCTTTGACCATTTATCAATTGGGGAATGACTTGTATCATTACAGATTTGACTCAATTCTCTGTATATTTTAGAAATGAGTCCTTTATCAGCTACATAGGTTGTAAAAATTCTTTCCCAATTTTCCACTTCCCTCTTAATCCTGGTTACATCGGTTTTGTTTATACAGAAGCTTTTCAATTTAATGTAATCAAAATTATCCATATTGCATTTTATGATGACTTCTAATTCTTGTTTGGTCATAAAGTCTTCCCCTCTCCACAAATCTTGCAGGTAAACTATTCCTTGCTTTCCCAGATTGCTTAGAGTATCAGACTTTATACCTAGATCATGCACCCATTTAGACTTGATTTTGGTATATGGTTTAAGATAATGGTTTATGCCCAGTTTCTGCCATACTATATTCCAGTTTTCACAACAGTTATTGTCAAATAACGAGTTCTTATCCCCAAAACTGGGGCCTTTGGGTTTATCAAACAGTAGATTACAATAGTCATTGACTGCTGAGTCTTGTGTACCCAATCTATTCTATTGATCCACTACTCTATTCCTCATCCAGTACCAAGTAGTTTTGAGGACTGCTGCTTTATAGTACAGTTTAAAATCTGGTATAGCTAGTCCACCATCCCTAGCATTTCTTTTCATTAATTCCCTTGATATTCTGGATCTTTTGTTCTTCCAAATGAATTTTGTTACTATTTTTTCTAGTTCTATCATGTAGTTTTTTGGTAAACTGATTGGCATGGCACTAAATATATAATTTAATTTAGGTAAAATTGTCATTTTTATTTTATTAGCTTGACCCAGCCATGAGCAATTGATGTCTTTCCAATTAGTTAGATCTGACTTAATTTGTGTAAAAAGTGTTTTGTAGTTGTTTTCATATAGATCTTGGGTTTGTTTTGGCAGGTAGATGCCCAAATATTTTATAATGTCTACAGTAACTTTAAATGGGTTTTCCCTTTCTATTTCTTGCTGTTGAATTTCATTAGAAGTATACAGGAATGCTGAAGATTTATGTGGGTTTATTTTTATATCCTGCAACTTTGCCAAATTTATTTATTGTCTCAAGTAGTTTTTTTATGTGATTCTCTAGGATTCTCTAAGTATATCATCATATCATCTGCAAAGAGTGATAGCTTGGTTTCTTCTTTTCCTAATTTGATTACTTTGATTTCTTTTTCTTCTCTAATTGCTACTGCTAACATTTCTAGTACCAGATTGAATAAGAGGGGTGATAGTGGACATCCTTGTTTCACCCATGATCTTATTGGAAATGCTTCTAGCTTCTCCCCATTACATATAATACTTGCTGATGGCTTTAAATAGATGTTACCTGTTATTTTAATGAAGGCTCCATTTATTCCTATTCTTTCTAGTGTTTTTAATAGGAATGGATGTTTTATTTTGTCAAAAGCCTTTTATGCATCTATTGAGATAATTGTGTGGTTTTTGCTAGTTTTATTGTTGATATGATCAATTATACTGATGGTTTTCCTAATATTAAACCATTCTTGCATTCCTGGAATAAATCCTACCCGATCAAAGTTTATTATTCTTGTGATAAGTTGCTGTAGTCTTTTTGTTAATATTTTATTTAAATTTTTTGCATCTGTATTCATGAGAGAGATTGGTCTATAATTTTCTTTCTCTGTTTTATCTCTTCCTGATTTAGGTATCAGTACCACATTTGTGTCATAAAAAGAATTTTGTAGGACTCCTTCTTCACTAATTTTCCCAAATAGTTTGTAGAGTATTGGAATCAATTGTTATTTAAATGTTTGATAGAATTCACTAGTAAATCCATCTGACCTTGGAGATTTTTTTCCTAGGGAGTTCACTGATGACTTGTTCTCTTTCTTTTTCTGAGATGGGGTTATTTAAGTAATTTACTTCCTCTTCAGTTAATTTGGGCAACCTATATTTTTGTAAATATTCATCCATTTCACTAAGATTGTCAAATTTATGTGCATACAGCTGGGCAAAATAATTCCTAACTACTGTTTTAATTTCCTCTTCATTGGTGGTAGGTTCACCCTTTTCATCTTTGATACTCATAATTTGGTTTTCTTTTTATCATATTGACTAAGTGTCTATCAATTTTATTGTTTTTTTTATAAAGCCATCTCTTAGGTTTATTTATTAATTCAATAGTTTTCTTAGTTTCAATTTTATTAATCTCTCCTTTGTTTTCAGTACTTCTAATTTAGTATTTAATTGGGGATTTTCAATTTGTTTTTTTCTAACTTTTTCAATTGCATGCCCAATTCAATTACCTCTCTTTTCTCTAATTTATTCATGTATGCACTCAGGGATATAAAACTTCCCCTAAGAACTGCCTTTGCTGCATCCCACAAATTTTGGTATGTTGTCTCATTATTGTCATTCTCTTGAATGAAGTTACTTATTGTTTCTATGATTTCTTTTTTGACCCACTAATTTTTTAGGATTAAATTGTTTATTTTTCAATTAGTTTTTAGTCTGACTATCCATGGCCCTTTATTGCATATGATTTTTATTGCATCATGATCTGAGAATGATGCATTTAATTATTTCTGCCTTTTTGCGATGAATTGTGAGGTTTTTATGTCCTAATACATAGTCAATTTTTGTGTATGTGCCATGTACCCCTGAGAAGAAGGTATATTCCTTTTTATCTCCAGAGAGCTGTCATATCTACCCTCTCTAAAATTCTATTCACCTCCTTAACTTCTTTCTTGTTTATTTTGAGGTTTGATTTATCAAGCTCAGAGAGGGGGAGGTTAAGGTCTCCCACTAGGATAATTTTGCTATCTATTTCTTTCTCTAATTCCTTTACCTTCTCCTCTAGGAGTTTGGATACTATTCCACTTGGTGCATATATGTTAAGTAATGATATTGCTACATTCTTGATGGTGCCTTTTAGCAGGATATAGTTTCTTTCCTTATCTCTCTTTTTTTTAAGCAATCGGGGTTAAGTAACTTGCTCAAGGTTACATGGCCAGTTATTTCTGGGTGTGGTGTTAAGTATCTGAGCCCAGATTTGATCCCCAGGTCATCCCGACACTGGAGCCGGTGCTCTTACTTGCTGAGCCACCTGGCCGCCCCCTTATCTCTTTTAATTAGATCAATTTTTGCTTTTGCTTTATCTGAGATAAGGATTGCTACCCCTGCTTTTTTTTTAACTTTAGCTGAGGCCTGATATATTTTACTCTAGCCTTTTACCTTTACCCTGTGTGTATCTCTCTGTTTCAGATGTGTTTCTTGTAAACAGCATATTGTAGGATTATGGTTTTTAATCCATTATGCTATCTGCCTCCATTTTACGGGAGAGTTAATTCCATTCACAGTTACGATTATCTGTTTCTTTCCCTCCATCCTATTCCTTCCCCTGTTAATGCTTATATTTTTTCTCCCCTTTTCCCTTCCCCTCCTTAAGTTTTCCTTTTGACCACCACCTCCCTCAGTATTCCTTTATCAGCCCCCCTTCCTTTTTCCTCCCCTTCCCCCTTCTTCCCTCTCTACTAACCACCCCCCTCCTTTCATAGCCCTTTCCCCCTCCTCCTGTAGGATATTTTTATACTTAATGAAGTATGTTATTTCTTCTTCACATCAAGAGTGACAGGAACAAATCTCATGCGAAGCTCCCCTCCCCTCTTTCCCTCTAATACGGTATGTTTTGCATCTCTTCTCCATAGAGTCCTATGCTTAACTGGTTGTTATTCCCTCCTTGCACCAGACCCATTGAGGGAAAAGCTCATATAATAGTCATCTCCCTCCCTTCTTTTCCTCTGCTATATTGTTTTTATGCCTCTTTGTGTGGCATAGTTTACCCTTTTCCACTTCATTCATTCCTCTTCTTCCATTGCAGTCCCTTTGTAACCCTTAATAGGATTTTTTTAAATTATCATTTTGTGTAATTTATGCTCATACCCTCTACTTGTCTACAGTTTGCTCTTATTAAATAACAGTGTGTGTGTGTGTGTGTGTGTGTGTTTTCCTTGTTTACCTTTCTATGTCATTCTTGCATCTCATAATTGGAGGTTGAATTTTCCATTGAGCTCTGGCTTTTTCATCAGAAAGTTCTGGAAATCTGTTATATCATTGAATGACCATCTTTGTGCCTGGAAGAATATGATCAGTCTCACTGGGTAGGTGATCCTTGGTTGTAACCTGAGCTCTTTTGCCTTGCAGAAAATTGAATTCCATTGCCTCCGATCTTTCAGTGTAGAGGCTGCCAAATCCTGTGCGATCTTCACTGTAGTTCCTTGATATTTGAATTGTTTCTTTCTGGCCACTTGAAGTATTTTCTCTTTTACCTGTAGTTCTTGAGTTTGGCCACAACATTTCAAGGACTTTTCAATTTGGGATTTCTTTCAGCACTATAAGTCAGAGTGCTAGAGTGCTTGACAAATAATTTACATGGAAAATTGTTGTCTATTTAAACATATCAATTGATCACACAGTAATATCAAGATCAATTAATATAAAAAATGACATTTTTCACAAAGGTCATTTAAGCCCATTTTGTTTCCATCTAACATTAAATATATCATCATCTCTTCTAAGTAGATGTAAACTTGACTTTCAGATTAGTGAGAAAATCAATCCAAAACATCTTATTAAGTGATGTTCAGGGTTGTGACAAATTATATAACTTTACTGAAAAACACTTTAAATATTTCCCTCATCTCAAGAAATTTTTGTATAATTACATCAGAATACAAATTTGGAATCAATCATTAGTGTATGGAAAGGAAAGACAGAGACTGAAGTCTTTGAGCTAGAAGCCAGAGATCACAGTGAACTAATGGATTAAAATATCTACAGACACCCTGATCTTCTCTTGGAAAGACACATCTAGCACAAATATTTCAAGAAGGCTGTAGTTGAATACCTTAAAGATTTGTTGATAGCCTGAAATCAAAGCAAAATGTGAAGCCCATGATTAAAACTATTGACATGTATACAAAATAGTTCATTGCTCAACTTTAGAATTGTAAAATCATCTGTAACAGATTTGGAAAGTTTTCTAAAAAAGCCAGTATAATATTAATGAAATGTAGGGCCTACTACTCTAAGGCAATGGTAGAAGATTAAGCCTTCCTCATCAGAAAGGAAGGAGAGAATTGATAGATATTATTAGAGCACATGATAAATGGTGAAAAACATACTGAAATGAAATGGCAACAAGCAGACATCACTACACTGAAAAATAATAATAGTTGGTAACAGTGTAACTGCAAGTGGAAGGAATCTAGAAAACGGACACAGATTGACCCAGGATTGGAATCAAAGGGCCATGCATGAAAAACATCCATGTGAATTCAGCCAAAAATATATGAATGACAAAGTGTCAATCAAATGACTCAATTGTAAACTATAGTCCACTTAACAAAGCATTAGAGAGTAAAAGGGTATCAGTTTTTCTCTAGCCAGTTTCTATATGATCTTCACTGAATATAAAATGAAAAAGAATAAGAACTATAACAAAAATGACAGTTAGAAAATAAGTTTATATTTTAGTACTTTTAGTTTACAAAGAAAAATATTTTATACATCTCTGTACAACAGTCTGTAGAACATTGAGTATACTGTAACAATATGACAACCCATTCTGGGACCATTTGTATCTGAATTCCTTTGAGAAAATATGAGAATGTAAAGATGCACAGTAATTGATGTTTATATAGTGATTTATTGTTGCAAAGCATGTTATATACTCAATGGATCCTCCTGACAACACTGTGCAATAGGTAATGCAGGTGTTATTCTCATTTTACAGATAAGGGGAGTGAGTCACAGAAAGTTTAAGTGACTTGTCCATGGTCACACAAAGTGTCAGAGGTGGGATTTGAAACCTGGTTTAACAGCAACAATAACAACAAAACAAATAAACATGAAGTAAGTCTAGTTTTGCCTTTTGTGGCCTATTTTGTCTTTCTCGTCTGAATGCCCAAATATCTATTAAGTAGGGAAAACATAAGTAGACCCAGAGAACTCTTCTACCTGTGAAGGTCTATTTATGCCTAAACTGTTATATATTATAAGACACTACTTGTTCCAGGGTTTCCTCTTTCCAGCAAAGAAAACAGAAGTTCCAGGGGCTCTTTAATTAGCATCTTGAGTAATTATAATAACTGTAAATAAATAATTATAATATTAGGCAACTAGGTGACTCAGTGGATCAAATATTGTATTTAGAGTATGCAAGGCCTGAGTTCAAATCCTACCTCAGGCTCTTTCTAGCTGTGTGACTCTGGGTAAGTCATATAATCTCTCTCTGCTTCTTTTTTCCTCCTCTCTAAAATGGGGATCATAATTATTCCTATCCCACAGGATTATTACAAAGATCAAGTGAGATAACAGATATAAAACATTTTCTCAACCTTGCTTTAATATATAAATGCCAGTTGTTAATTAGTTGGCTCCCAGTTAAGGATTCTTTGAAATATTCCATCCCTCTTATTCTTTCATCTCCTCCCCCTCCCTGCCCCTACCCCAATATCATGTTGCCTTCTGAACAGCAGGAAGCTAAGATACTCTGTAGAATGGCATCAGAAGGGAAATCAGATTCTTATATACCAGAAGAGATCAGACTTCTGGATTCTTGCTTTTTGTATATATGGTTTTATGAAATTAATTTGTTAGTATGTTACTTCAGAGGGTAACTGGACTGATACTTCCTTCTTTTCTGGATGAGGAATAGAGGGAGTCCTAGACAAATAGTTTCATAGCATACAGCAGTTCATAGGCAAATTGGCTTTACCTGGTAAAATTATTTAATGGTTTCTCTGAGCCTGTTGAGGTTTTTCTAGTCAACTTGTTGGCACTCAGGCAGATGTGAGAGGCAGAGTTGGTCATAAAAGGGCTTTGACTACCATGTTATTTTTTTTTTCTTTTGCATTAGTGGAGTAAATAGGAAAGTGTGCCATACTATAGTGCTGTTTCACTGATCATCCATCCAATATGCGCCTGAAACTTTGATGCTTTGTTGTTTGTTTCTTTATTTTGATACCCTGGCGGATCTATTATTTCATCTACTCCCTCCTTGTGGAGGGGTACTCCCTCCCTAAAGTCAGATCAGAACCCCTCTTTGCCTTCTCATCTTGATCCCTGTTTTCCTGTGAAATCTCTATAGAGAATCCATCCAACTGTCTTAATTTTGTTGGGTCAATTCCCAGGGTTGGAGAGGTGCTCAGACTGTCTTGCCCATTCCTCAAAATTTAGCCTTTATGTACTCTAACTAAATAGTTATGTTGTAATTGAACATGAATTGTAAAAGCAAAACTCAATGCTCAACTCATTTTCCAGTGGAAGTTGAAAGATATGAGATATTGTTGATGAATCATAGCCAACCAGATCTCCACTGGATGTCAGGTACAAGGACTGAGAGATGCCCCTCACAGATGAAGGGGGTGCCATATTCCTCTGGCCATGTAATTTTTTTTTTGTTCTACTTCTTCCATATTGATGTGAATACCCGTTTCTTTGTGAGCATCATAGGAAGGGTCTTTGGCAGTAATATGATTTTAAGCAGAACTGCTTCTGCTTATATTGTGAGAGAGCACTTCTTAGAAAGTTGCTAGGTCTTGAAGATTTTAGAGTTTTCATTGGTCAGGTGGCATATATCTCTGATCGTGAGTAGTCTTTTCCTAGTGCCAGTTGGTCAAGGCACATGAGCCTGGCTCATGGACAATCTTTTCTACATTTTATGATTGGTTATGGAGACAATTCTACCTGGTTGTATTTTCAATACTTTCAATAATCTAATCTCTAAGGGGTGGAGGTGTTTTCATATATATCTGTTAAGTTCTCATATTTACCTGATGTTTATTCAGTAATATTAATTGGGATATGGGGACTATCTTGGGATAAACAGACTGGTCATTTTAGATACTAATGAATGTCCTGAGAAAAACTTTGATGGAAGCTACTGTTATCTTACTGTGTGTGTGTGTGTGTGTGTGTTGGGGTTGGGAAGGTAGATACAACCTTTTATAGAACTTAGGAGAAAAGGAAGGAAAGATGTATTTTTTAACAAACCAGCTTTTGAGATTATAAACAAATATTCTCCAAAGAAAATAATTATCTCTTAAGGTACAAGTAGAAAAAGAATTACAGTAAACTAGACTTCATAACAAAAGTTCCTTTTGCTTACTGAAGGACTCTTCCACAATGTGGTTTTGAACTTGTAGTTTCCATGTGCATTAAGCAATAGTAATAACTATCACCAACAGTGATAACTCTGACTTGACCTTGTATTTCACTATCTTGTGTTTATTTTGTAATTCATATATATTTATACCTACATATTAGCACCTCTAATAAAATGTTAGTTTCTTGAGAGTAGGGGTGGTTTAACTTTGTTTGTATTTCCAGTACCTAGTACAGAATATATAAATAATAGTAACAGTACAAATAATAGCTACAATTGATCTCAAGTGACTTGCCTAGGGTCACACAGTTAGTAACTTTGTCTGAGACCAGATTTTGTCTTAGGTCTTTCTAACTCCAGGTTGAACATCAATCCACTATGCCACTTAACTGCTCACTGTGCAGGTCATTTTATAAATGTTTTTAGGTTTATGATTGCTTGATGAACTAGATCCATGAAAATACAACATCCAATAAAATGACCTCAAAAGGGGGAAATTAATTCCATAGGAACAGTGTGAAAAATGAGAGTTCTGTTCCTAATTTGGCAGACATGTGGTTACAGGATTATAGGGCAATGGCCATTGAGCTGAACTGGATATGAGTACTAAGAGCTTGGGGAGGGGGAAAATGAATGCTTGGCAAGGTGTACAGGGCTGCATGTTATAATCTCGGTAACGTGATTATCATGTCCTTTTTTGTTGTTGTTGTTGTGAAGGCTTAGGGCAATTTCTTTTTCATTGCTGTGGATTCCTTTAAGAGGAAGTAGGCTCATGGTACAGTGGAAAGAATGTTGAAATTAAGATTAAAAGAGAACTGGGCTCGAATTCCGCCTCTCACTCTTGCTAACTCTGTGATCAAAGGAAAGTCATGTAACCTTTCTGAGCCTCAGTGTCCCCATTTGTGAAATAGGGGTGATAATAACTTTATTACCCACTTCACAGGGATGTTGTAGGGATCAAATAAGAGGATATGTAAAGTACTTTGCAAATACTAATGTACCCTCAATATCAGGTGTTATTAGGATGATTTATATGCTTTGGGGGCTACTATCTGATTTTTGAAAGATTATAGAGAATGAGAAATTTCAGTTTTGGAAAAAGGGAAGAAAGAAGAATTTGTAAATTTTATACCTAAGTTTGACATATTACTGAAAAAATTCTTGGGGGGGGGCGAAGCCAAGATGGCAGAGTAGAAGGACCTCCCCACTGCTCCCACTTCCACCTTCCCCAATCCATGTTAAAAGGGGACTCTAACCAAACTTTGGAGCTGCAGAACCCACAAAATGACACAGAGAAGCTAATCTCCTGCTTAGAACAGCCTGGCAGGCCAGCAGGAATCCAGCACAGCGCTCTGGGAACCGAGCCCAGCCCCATGCAGAGGCTTTAGCCCCAGGGTAGGCTTGACCAGAGAGACTCCAGATAACCAGCAGCTGTGGCAATTTCCAGATTTATCAACACACAGATGCGAAGGACAAAGTGAGAGGTCAGTGCAATCTGGACTTTGGGACCAGTAAGTGGGAATGTGTGGATTTTGCCCCTGGGGCGAGAAGCTGCTGAGGTGCCAGCACGGCCAGCCAGTGCCACCTGGCAGCTTTAGCTCCTGGCCTGCAGAGCATAGGAGGACCAAGCACCAGTCTGAGGGGTAATCACTCTTGCTTTAACCTGCTTGGATCTGGATTGCAGTCTAGGGTGGAGGTCCTAGGGTGTGTGTCCAACTTGCCAGAGCATGTGGAGACCTCAGAAAGGGCACCCATCTAATACCTCTGGCAACTGAGAAAACCCCATCCAGTGTTCGGGATGAAAGCTCCCCTGTCCGGTGTCAGAGCCCTACTGTGGCAAAAAGCCCAGGGGTCAAGTGACTGAGGGGCGACATGACCAGGCAAAGAAAAAAAAGCAGACTGAAGATTCCAACATTACACTCCTATTTTGGGGACAAAAAGGAGCAAAACATGGAACAGGAGGAAGACAATGAAGTCAGAACTCCTGCATCAAAAGCTTCAAAGGAAAATACAAGCTGGTTACAGGCCATAGAGGACCTTAAGAAGCAGATAAGAGAAGTGGAGGAAAAATTGGGAAGAGAAATGAGAACAATGCAAGAAAATTATGAAATGAGGGTCAACAGCCTGACTGAGGAAAATCATACGTTAAAAAATAGACTGACTCAAATGGCAAAAGAGGCTCAAAAAGGCAATGAGGAGAAGAATGCCTTAAAAAGCTGAATTTGCCAGATGGAGAAAGAATCTCAAAAGCTCAATGAGGAGAATCATGGCTTCAGAATTAGACTGGAGCAAATGGAAGCTAATGACTTTATGAGAAATCAAGATTCTTTTAAACAGATCCAAACAAATGAAAGAATAGAAGGCAATGTGAAATATCTCATGGGAAAAACCACTGGCCTGGAAAATAGATCCACAAGAGATAATTTAATAATTATTGGACTAGCTGAAAGCCATGATCAAAGGAAGAACCTAGAAATCATCCTCCAGGAAGTTCTCAAAGAAAACTGCCCTGACATTTTAGAACCAGAGGGCAAAATAGAGGTGGAAAGAATCCACTGATCACCTCCTGAAAAAGATCCCAAAAAGAAAAATCCTCGGAATATTATAGCCAGGTTCTGGAATTCCCAGATTAAGGAGAGAATATTACAAGCAGCCAGGAAGAAACAATTTGAATATTGTGGAAACAAAATCAGGATAACCCAGGATCTGGCAGCTTCTACCCTGAGGGATAGAAGGGCTTGGAATATGATATTCCGGAGGGCAAAGGAGCTGGGATTAAAACCAAGAGTCACCTACCCAGCAAAACTGAGTATCATGTTTCAGGGGAAAATATGGTCATTCAGTGGAATAGAGTATTTTCAAACATTCTTGCTGAAAAAATCAGAGTTGAATAGGAAAATTTGACATTCAGATACAAGAAGCAAGAGAAGCATGAGAAGGTAAACAGGGATAAGAAATCATAAGGAACTTATCAAAGTTGAACTATTAACATTCCTACATGGAAAAGCAATAATTGTAACTTATGAAACTTTTCTCAGTATTTGAAGGGTATAGAGACATGTGTTGTGTGTGTGTCTATATATGAGGGTATATGGGCACATGAATACATATGTGAATGTGTGTATATAAATTTATAGGTATACATAGATAGAGGGCACAGGACCAATTTAACAGGAAGCGATGATACTTAAAAGGTGAAATTAAGAGGTAAGAGAAGAATATAATGAGAAGAGATGGGGAGAGACAGAATGGGATAAACTATCTCATACAGAAGAGGCAAGGGGAAATGGTTACAATGGAGGGGAAGAATAGTAAGGCAAAAGGAAATGGGTCAACCATATTCCCATTGAATTTGGCTTGAGGAGGGAATGAAATACACACTAAATAGGTTATCCCGCCCTACAGGAGAGTAGGGGGGGAAGGGGATGAGAGGGGGGATGATGGAAGGGAGGGCAGGCTGGCAGGGAGGGACGTTGGAAGCACCCACTTTTGTAAAGGGTCAATATCAAAGTAGAGAATGGAACAAGTGGGAGGTTGCATAGGAGGGAGAGAAATATATTTAGTCTTTTACAATATATCTACTATGTTATTGCTTTGCATTAGCTACACATGTACATCCTATAATGAACTGCTTATCTTCCCTGTAAGGGTGGGGGAGGACAAGGGAGGAAGGGAATTTATCTGGAATGCAAAGTTTTAAAATCAAGTATTCAAATATATGTGTGTGTGTGTGTGTGTGTGTGTGTGTGTGTACTGTTATCAATACTATTTTACATGTAATTGGGAAATAAGATATACAGGCACTGGGGCATAGAGATCCACTGGAAAAGTCGAAAGGGGTATGGGAGAAAATATGGGAGAGAGCAGATTGGAGGAGGGGTATCCTGTGGGACTGCTATTTTGGGGCAGTGGGTAGGGGAAAAATGGGGAGAAAATTTGTAACTCAAAATCTGGCAGAAATGAATGATGTAAGTCAGAAGTTAATAAAGCATTTGAAAAAAAAGAAAAAATTCTTGAATGTATTATTAAATGAATGATTAGTGAACATTTAGAAAAGGAGACAGTAATCACAAAGAGCTATCAGCTAATATTCCTAGGACCATTTCATGCCAGTCTAACCTTATTTCCTTTTTGGGTAGGGTTAATGAAGTCATAATGCCAGGCAAATGTCAATATGTAGTTTATTTAGATTGTACTAGAGTATCTGGCAGTGTCTCTCTTACTATTCCTGTGGACCAGACAGAGAGATGTGGAATAGACAGTGGTATAGTTAAGTGGATTTTCTACTATTTAAATTGCTTGAACCAAAGAATAATCATAAAAGGTCCATTGTCACTTTGCAGGCGAGTCTCTGGTAAGAATCCCGTAGGGATCTGTTTTCAGTTGACTCTGACCTTTAACATCTTTTTGGTGCCTTGTATAAGGTCATAGGTGGCATATTATGAAATTTATAAATGACCCAAAATTTGGAATGATAGCTAATGCTAAGAAGTAGCATGGCCAGTGGCTCTAGTGCTGGATTTGTAATCAGGAAGACCTGGGTTCCAGTCCTGTCTCTGACACTTGATGGATAATAATGGACAAATCCTTTAATGTTTCTGGACCTGTTTTTCTATTTGAAAAATGGACATCAGAATATCTATAGTACCTTATCACAGGGATGTTGAGAGGCATCAAATAATGTACAGAGAGCACTTCGTAAACTTTAAAGTGCTATGTAACGATCAGTTATCATCATTATTGTGAACATGAGGCTAAGCATTTTTGTCACCTGTACACAACATGGTGAAGAGAACTTTGGACTTAGAACACCTGAGTTTGTGTCCTTCTTAAGCTACTTACTAGTTACTGAGCTTGGACAAGTCAGTCAACCTCTCCTAGCCTTTGCTTCTTCAGCTGTAAAAGGTGGACAATAACAGCCCTCCCTCACTTTATTATTGTGAGGAATTCATGAGATCTTGTATGTAAAGTGCTTTGCAAGCCTTATAGAAATTTTATTATTATCAGTTATGAGGGTGATGATGGTATTGATGATAATGCTTGATAATGAGATCTAAGAAGTTTTAACAATGTAACATAATGGGCTAAATCAAATAAGGTGAAATTCAATAGAGGTTCTCCCATTCCCCCCATATGAAGTCTTATGCTTGTATTAAAAAAATCATTTAAGTATAAGATGTCTGGGTGTGGTGGTATGTATCTTTAATCCGAGCATTTTTGGAGGCTGGAAAGTCTCTTGAGTTCTGGTGAACTGAGCTACAGTAGGCTAAGCAGATAAGGTGTCCAAACTAAGAATGGCACCAGTATAGTGAGCCCCTGGGGGAGGCAGTTATCAGTTTGCCCAAGGATCGGCAAACCAGCCCAGGTCAAAGTTTCCATGACAATGAGTAGGGTGATGATACTCAGGAATAACTCCTGCATTTCCAGCCTCCACAAGATAGGGAGATCTAGTCTTTAAAAAATGGAAACAAAATAGAAAACCAAGTACAATATGGTGGAATCATGGCTAAAATAATTTTGTCAAAAAAGATCTGGGGGATTGTGAAGCTTATTATGAGGCAAGTGTATGATATGGTAGACAAAAATACTAATTCCTCCCTTCTCTCCCCCCCAAAAAAGCAAATTCCATCTTAAGCTTCCTTGACAAGCCTCATATCTGGTGCTATAGAGGTAACAGTGCTACTATCTACTGTGTTGGTCAGAAAACACCTGGAGGATTGTGTAGACTAGAATTTTGGCTGCCACATTTTAGGGAGAATGTTGACAAACCAGGGAACGTTCAAAGGAGGGCAGTCAGGATAGTGGAGGGTCTTCTTGAGATCATTCCTTATAAAGATCAGTTAAAGGTATTGAGAATGGACCTAGAAATGTAAACTTAGGACTGAATAAATAAATGAATGAATGGACAAGCTTTTATGCAGCCCCTACGCTGTGTCAGAGATTGTGCTACTTTCTGGGGATGCATATAAAAAGTGAGGCATTTTCTGCCTTTAAGGAGCTCCTTGTCTAATAGGGTAAAGGAACTGTGCTTGGAAGTACCTCTCTGAGCCTCAGATTCATCTGCAATGATAGGGTTGAATAGATGGTCCTGAAGTCCCTTTAAACTCTAAATTGAAGGTCTCCTATCAGTCTCTTTAAAGGACTGTAGCACGGAAGAGGAATTACACTTGTTCTGCTTGACCTTACTATGAACTATGGGTAGTGTGTTGAAATTTTAAAGAGGCTTGACTTTAGACTTGATAGAAGAATAAATTCCTTACAATTAAAACTATACTGAAGTGGAATGTGCTGCCCTAGGACTTAATACTTCCCCTTCCCTGGAGATCTTGTATCAAAGGCTGAATTACCACGTGCTGGGTATGTTGTAGAGGTGCAGGGGTAGGGAACCTGTGACCTTTTTACTGAGTGCAAGTTTTACAGAACAAATTCTTTTATGAAGGTGATTTATTCTGTGAAGTTTGGATGCAATCCAAGGGCTGAACTTGAGGACTAAGAGAGCCACAGGTGGCCTTGAGGCCGCAGGTTCCCCACCCCTGGTAGAGGAGATTCTTAATCATTCTCACTCAAGTATTGGGTGGGCTCAGTGATCTCGGGGTTCTCATCTAACTCTGAGGCTTTGTGTATTGTTCTTGGACTCAATGAAATTAATCAAGTATGTTATAGGGAAAGGACACTTGAAGAACCTCACCATCATTAGAGTCCTTCTTTGATTTTAACATAGGTCATCTTCCATGGAACTCCAGTGTTCAGTTGGACCCATGACTGTATTAATTGGAGATTTTCTCCAACAATATGCATTTAACAGTTGAAGTCTGTTTGTCCTGTGTCACTTTTGTCAATGTTACCTCAGTACGTTAGCTACAGAGTGTCTACCTAACATGATGAGATCCTTACTCATTTTCTTTTCATATTGGGAAAATACCAGTGGAACATATGGGTTCTTAGATCACCTATATAGATCTAAGAAATATGTAATTCTTACCTTTTTCAGGACCCTGTTCTGCTAGTGTGCCGAAATTATGGAGGAAGTGGGAGGTGCCTATTTTGCATTTTTGTAACCTTCTTGAGTTGCCATGGATCCCCAGATTAGTAATTTAGTAGAAAAATTTTTGGTGAACAACCACTCCATATTTAGTTATACTTATCCTCAGACAATAAGCACAGTCTGTCACTGGATAATGTTCTTTTTTCCTTATTAATATTAACTTCTTTTCCTTTTGGCCAAGTCTCAAAAAGTTTACAAAGGGACAAACTTTAATTGGTAGTCTTTATTCAAATTATTGAATTATAAATGGATGCCCTTCTTTGTGGCATAAAGTATTTGGGGAAGATGTCTAGTTTTCATCTTGTTTATTGATTGATGCATTTGAAATGAATAAAGGATGAACCAGCAGCTAGGAATATTTGTATATTGTCTACTTACCACGTACAGTAAATTTTCAAAAATGCCAACAGACATACATGGGCTATAGAAATTGCAAATGATAAATATGAGCACAAATCAATATTAGAAATCTTGCTGCAGACGTTCTATTTGAGGAAAACCTTTTACATATATTGTATGGACATGTTTACATGTCCTATAAATGACTGAGTTAGGGAACTTAGAGTGAGAAGTTTTGACATCATTATCAGAGACAGGTGGGTGGTGCAGTGTATAAAGTGCTGAGCCAGGAGTTAGGAAGAACTGAGTTCAGATCCAGCACCAGACATTATCTGTGTGATCCTGGATCAGGAGCTTCTGTTTCTCTTGTTTTCCTCAACTGGTAAATGTGAATAGTAATAACACTTTACTTTCCATGGTTGTTGTGAGAATCAAAAAATATAATATTTGTAAAAGTGTTTAGCACATTTCCCGGCACATAGTAGGTACACAACAAATGTTTATTTCCACCTCTACCTACTTCCCTTCTACCTTTTTGAAAGAAATACTCTCCTCTCTTTTCTTTTCCCTTCATCACTCTTCTCCTCTCCCTTCCTCTTTTCTTTCTCTCCTTCCTTCTCAACTTTCTTCTAACTTCCATTATTTTACATTATAGTTTTTAACTTATATGCACAAAATTTTAAGGATTTTGAACTTTGATGATGATGCATTATTTCTCATGGATATGCAAATAATAATAGGGCTGGCTTCAGGCAAAAGCAACACTGACAAAATGTGAAAGGAAATGGCTGTTCCCTTCTGAAGGGCACTGGATATTTTCATCATTGTAGAAAAAAAGCACATTTAGAAGTGGTTGGCACGAGCTGGAATCAGAGTCTGTATATTCGATGTGTTCCATGGTTCTTTCTATGTTCAAAGTTAAGGCTCGTTTTAATTCTAAGGAAAATCTATGGTTTTCCTGCCCTCAATAATAAGTAGAATGCTAAAGATTTGCATAGTACTCTTTACTTTCATTGTTTCACAATCGTGATTTTGTTAATCCATCTAACAACCTAGTGTGGTAGGTAGGTACATTTAGCTTTTTTATATTTCCTTCAGGCTAATTTCTATGCCAGCAGAAGTGCTGTGATTGGCACTTGCTTTCCATGGCTTCCCACACCTGGAGATGCTTGCCTGTAGGTGTAGGCATGCTAGCACATCAGCCATATCATCACTTATTATTTCTGTTATCTTTCTCTCTAAAACTTCAGTCACTACTCATATCATTAGCCATAATGTTATATATGGGTTGTTACAATTTCAACTTTCAATAATAGATAATATAGGTATGTATTTCAGAGATGGCATAGACACCTTACTTACATTTTCATATCCCCAAACACAACTGTTCTGTGATTTTCAACTTGTACATTGTTATTTCTCATGGCATCCAAAAAAAAAATGAAGGTCTTCATGTGATTCTAGTTACTTTTCTTTCAATAAACATTTTAGGGGGCTCCTACCATGTGCCAGAACATAAAAGAAATAAATAGTTGCTGTTGTTGAGATATTAAAATTTAGTTAACTTTGCAAAACAAATAAACACAAGGTTACTAGAGTAAAACTATCAATCATCAAATAAATGTAAGAAATGGTATAAAACTGTGTAGATCAGTCCTGAGAGGAAGCAGAGTAAAGGGGTGCACCTACTGATAGCAAATCACAAGTATTTAAATAGTTAAAACCAAAGAACATTCAAAATTTTTTTCTAATATGAGTATAACATCTTTAGTAATTAATGCATGGCTATTGTATTAAATGCTTTCCTATGTATAAAAAGCATTTAAAAAAAACACATGCATATTATACCTGTACATTATATTATAACCTGGAATGCACTCCTTCCTTATGTCTGCCTCCTACAGTCCCACTAGTAAGGTACTGCTCAGGCACCAGCTTCTTTATGAAACCTTTCCTCATCCTCCCCAACCAGTAGACGCTTCCCTCCCAAACTACCTTGAGTTTGTGCTTAATAACTATGAGAACCTCGATTTTTCACATATGCATACACACACATCTGACTAACATATGATAATGATGCATTCTTCATAATTCTAGGGGGTGAAAGTTAGTTTTAAGGGCATAGTTTTATATTTGAAAGATGAGCAAAATGAGGTTTTAGCTAGTTTTTGGTAATGTGAATTTTACATTAAAATGTGTATTTATAGTGAGTTTTTGAGTAGTGCTCTTTCCTCATTAAAAAATCTAATATAGAATGTATTTTATGTGAATGAAATCATTAATATTTTCTATTTTTTCCTAATTTTAGGTTTTAGCATAAAAGCAGTTCCATTCCAGAATGCCATCTTGAATGTAAAAGAACTCGGAGGTAAAACTTTTAAAATCATTTATATATCTTATTAGAAATTTTATTCTGATTTTTCTATGGGAATTTATTGTATGGAATTAGAGTGAGAATAACTTGACATTTCAGCACTTGATCTCTGACTTTCTTCTTGAAAATGTATTTCTTAGTGTTTGCTTTATTAATTTTCTGAAGCTTGCTCAAGAAGACTCCTAAATATGATAGCTAATGTTTAGTTCTCTACCAAGCAAACTAATTGTGGAATAAACCCCACTGTGCTTATGAGTTTCCTGTTTTAATTACATTTGTGAATAGAAATTATTAAATGAATTGTTACATTATCATGAAAACCTTTATAAAGGAACTTTGTGCTTTATACACTCTGAAGTATCATTTTGGGGAGTTATTCTTTTTTTTTTATATGTACAAAAATAACTATAGCAGCTCCCTCTGTGATAGCAAAGAACTGAAAACTGAGGAGGGTGCTTATACATTGGAGAATGGTTGAACATTTTACAATAAGTGAATGTGGTAGAAGTCTGTTGTACTGTAAGAAATGATGAGGGAAATGGTTTCAGAGAAACCTGGATAGTCTTATATGAATTTATGAAGAGTAAAGTGAGCAGAACCAGGATTACAATCTATGTAATAATAATGATATTGTAAAGACAAACAACTTTGAAAGATTTAGCTCTCATCAGTACAACAATCAACCATAGCCACAATTCTAGAGCACTTATGATGAAACATGTTACCTACCTCCAAGTAGAGAAATGATGGACTGCGAGTACAGAATGAAGGCTTTTTTTTTTCCACAGGGTCCATGGAAATTTTTTTTTGCTTGACTATATATATTTGTAATAGGTTTTATTTTTCTTGTTTTCTCATTGTGTCCTCCCCTGCCATGACCCCCTCCCAGTTCCCCAAAATGAGGATAGGGGAAGGTGGGAGGGACAGAATGTAGATCAAGAAACAAAACTGAATTTAAAAAAGATGGAAGTGAGGAACTGAGGCAATAAGTATAGAGAGTCTTTCCTAGGACTTTGGCTGTGAAAATGAAGAGAAATAGAATGATATCTTCAAGGGATGGAAAGAAGTTAGTTTATATACATTTTTAAGCACATGTTTTGCTAGGTATTTTACTAAGTGCTGGGGATATGTCCTCAAGAAGCTTCCAGTCTTAATGAGGGAGAAGACATGTCAGTTGCTATTTTTTTGTTTGGTTTTTCTTTTTTTTAATCTTTATTAATTTGTTTACTTTTAGTTTACAAGATTCATTTCCACAGTTCCTTGAGTTTCAAATTTTCTCTCCCCCCCTTATGCCCTCCCTCCCCAGGGTGGCATACAATCAAGTATAGTATCTGCAAATACTTTCACATTAGACATTAGTCAGGTTGTAAAGAAGGATTGCATCAGATGGAATGAAGAATGGGAAAGAGGAAACAAAACCAAACAGGAAAAAGAAAAAGAGCAGGTAGTTTGCTTCACTCTGGATTCAAACTCAGTTCTTTCTCTGGATGTAGACATCTCTCTCCATCATGAGACTTTTGGGGTTGACTTATAACCCTGAATTGCTGAGAAGAGTCCAGTCTATCCAAGTTGGTTGTCACACATGTGTTGTGTCTGTAATTGTGTACAAATTCCTCCTGGTTCTACTCTTCTCACTCAGCATCAGTTCATATAAGCCTCTCCAGGTAGATATGAAGTCCATCTGCTCCTCGTTTCTTATAGCACAATGGTATTCTATTACATGCGTATACCACAACTTGTTCAGCCTTTCCCCAATTGATGGCTTCTTGAGGACATAGACTCTTTTTTACCTTAATTTTTACCCTTAATTTCCAATTCTTTGCTACCACAAAAAGAGCTGCTATAAACATTATGGGTCTTCCTCCCCCGTCTATGATCTCTTTGGGATAAACCCTAGAAGTGGTATTGCTGGGTCAAAGAGTATGAAATTATTTATCGCCCTTTGGGCATAATTCCAGATTGCTCTCCAGAAAGGTTGGATCAGTTCACAGCTCCACCAGCAATGCATTAGTGTTCCAGTTTGTCCACATCCTCTCCAGAATTTGTCATTTTCCTGTTTTGTCATCTTAGCCAATCTGACTGGTGAGATGTGGTACTTCAGAGTTGTTTTCATTTTCATTTCTCTAATCAATAGTGATTTAGAGCATTTTTTCATATGCTTTTATATATCTTTAATTTCTTCCTCTGAAAACTGCCTTTTGATTCTTTGATTGGGGAGTTATTCTTGTTTATGATATAGTTTTTATTGGATTAAAGCCTCCCATGTGGCATTTATTCTAATCATCACCACCTGACATCAGCATTGCTAGCATTTTTGTAGTCACTTTAAGTTTTGCAAAGTGCTTTACATTTATTATCTCATCTTATCCTCACAAGAACGTAGGGAGGTAAATGCTATTATCACCCTCACTTTATAGGTGAGTCTATTGAGGCAGACAGAGTTTATGTGACCTTTCCAGTGTCACATAGTGAGTGACTGAGTTTAGATTTGAAGTCAGATCTTCTCTATTCCAGGTCCAGTGCTCTATCCACTGTACCACCAAGCCATCTATAATCATAAATTTTCCCATTGATACCTTTGTTAGATAAGTACATTTCCTGGATAGGCTGTACAGAACCCATTTCTTACTCTTTTCTTTGTTTTAGAAAGCTTTTTAAATACAAGCCAGGGCCTTATCTAATGTAAGTAGCTTGTCAAGTAATGCTCTAATCAGTTTAGGAAATCTTAATTTTCTTATAGCAAAGAAAATGAAACATTCTTGAGGTGTCCTATATGATATCTTGTTGTAAGGGTGTTCATAAGGCCCTTTTCTTATCTAATTATGTGACAACTACATGGTTTTAAACATGGAGCCTATTTTCATGTTGATGGAAACTTTGAAGTAATTAACTTTACGGGATATGCCTTTTTGAATAATTCTCCTCTTAGTATCAATCTAGTACTTGTACTGGCTCCAGCAATTATTTTAAAATGTAGTTTTTGGTGGCTGTAATTAGTTTATGTTTACCTTTCTTCAGTTTGGGTTCATGGTTATTTTCTGTTTTTATATAGTAGCAGATTTTATAATAAAATGAAAATGTAAACTCTGTCATCCCTTTTAAGCTTTTAGACAAAGATTCTTTCAGAATTTCAACTGTCTGACTACTTTATATTCCAACAGGGCACTAGAAATGTTGGTGACATTATTAAAATGCCTTTGGTGTGCTCAATAGTTACATATGTATACAGTTTCTCCCTCTGGGGATGTATATTATTTATTGTCATATATATGTGAAAATATCACTTATTAATCACAATCTCCCTTTGTTAAGATCTGTTTTAGGTGTCCTGTGCTCTTGTTGCTGCAGCCATACTTTCCTCTTTATTTTTCTTCATAACGGCCTTTGAACTCAGATTTTTGGCCCTACGTTTTATATTCTTTTTTATTCTTGCTCCTCTAAAATTCTTCATCTTTTTGTCATTCAACTCAACTGTTTTTTTTGTTCTGGCTAATATGTTATTTACATTTAGTCCAGAACATGCTTCTGGCACAACCCTATACTTCCTAATATTACCAGCAAAAATCTATCCAAGTGGGATGAAAGTAGGTGTTATTTGTTGAGATTTCTTAGTGTTTATTGTAGCTCTTTCTGGAGTGTGCTTTTGCTCTGTTAGGAAGTTCTTACTGGTTCTAACCCAAGTTCCTACTGCTTTCATACATTGTCTTGTTTCACCACTCTTTTTTCCATCTGTTGACACTTACACCTGGTACTTCTACTATCATGAATCAAGGAATTTCTCTTCCTTCAGTTTTCGCTGTAAGATTCCTTTCGATGAAGCTTTCCTCAAAGAACCCCAAAGTAACCAATGACAAAAACGACTGATTGACTAGTTTTTCTTCCCTGGGTTTGCACATTTCTCCCTCATGTCTACTTTCAACTTTAATCTTATTTGTGTCATTACTATCTACATGGCAAGTCTACTGGGCGGGAACCTTATTGAATTCTTTTGTTTTGAGCTAACTACTACCAAGAATATTTCTAGTACTTGATACATGTGAATAATAAATGTTTCTGTCTCTTTCCATCTTATCACCTCTCCATCTGTTTTCAGGTTTCACCTGGAAAAAACCCTCCTCTCTCACACTTGCCTTTTAATTGCTTTCTTCCTCTTTTTGGCGTGAACCTTTTAACCATATTATAGAGGCAAGTAAAGCAATTGGCATACAGCTGAGTTGAAAGCAGTGGTACACACTGTGGCATTGTTCTGGTGCTGAGCAGTTAGCATTTAGAGATATGCTGGCTATCACTTCTTATTCATATTTTTTCCTAAATAGATTTCCTTTTGCTTGGTTGGGAACATGTTTGCAATAATGAATTAAGATGTGAACAGTTCAGTAAGAGAGATGATAATTTTGTTTCATCATTTATCATCTGACCGACATGAATACAGATGTTATTTTCCCTCCTTTTCAACTTGAAATTAGAGTGTAAGTTGGTTTTATTAGGTGGCCATTTTTCACTCTTTAATATTCTATTGTGGTATACCAGAGATGTTTTTTCCTTTTCAATTTATTCCATGGAAATGTCGTCTAGGTGGTTGACATTGGGGAAATCAATCAGAGAGAGAGAGACAGAGAGAGAGAGAGAGAGAGAGAGAGAGAGAGAGAGAGAGAGAGAGAGAGAGAGAGAGAGAGAGACAGAGAGAGAGAGAGAGAGAGAGAGAGAGAGAGAGAGAGAGAGAGAGAGAGAGAGAGAGAGAGAGAGAGAGAGAGAGAGAGAGAGAGAGAGAGAGAGAGAGAGAGAGAGAGACACACACACACACAGAGAGACACAGAGACAGAGAGAGAGAGACACAGAGACAGAGAGACACAGAGACAGACAGAGAGAAACTGAGACCGAAAGGTGTTTGTCTTTAAAGGCTCCCCATTCATTGCTAGTGCCTATTGGTGAGAAGGAAAGGGCTTCATTAAGATTTTTGTTTCTGCTTTATTTTATCTTTCTTTAAAGAAGGTGAAAATATTTCCTTTTGTTATTAAGGGAAAAAAAATGCAAGTCATGTCCATTTGCCTTTAGCACATGGAAGATAGCCTTGCACTAGTGATTGAATTATTTTTGAGGATTGTCAGCTAAGCCATTTTTAAAGGTTTCTTCTTTCAGCAGCCAAACTGTTATATGAAACAGATGTTGACTGTGTACTGTTTCTTTGTTTGGCGCAAGGAATATGCCTCCTTGTAGTGAAAGGTGGTGCTTGTTTGTACCAGTTAGTTACCTCCTGGTGCTGTTAATCTGTCCAGGTTGTTTGCATTTCTTAATTTCTCCTGAAATTATACAAGGCAGATCTTTGCAGGCATACCGGAAGGCACACTGCTTTTTGCTCTAGGTTTCATTAGTTCAGCTGTCTTTTTGTACCTCAGCCCTTTAGTGTCTCATTCTAAAAGCCTAGCCAATGTGTTCTGACACTGTCATTTGAATAGGATATGGTAACTATAGATTTTCATCTACTGTAGTCAGTCTGTTAGAGGACATTTTTGCAGTGTTTTGAGGTGGGGGGGTGAATCTTGGCACAGATCTATCTGACCACCATAGTAGTATGATTTGACAAGCATGTTCCTATAACATGAAATGCTTGCTTAAGGCAAGGATGAAGAGACCTGTAAATCTTTGAAGTATATTCTGTAAAAACCTTAGAGGCAGACAGAATCAGGCTGGTGTTGTAGTCAAATTGCTTTATGGGACAGGTGGAGTTTGGGATATTTCTTCAAGAAAAAAAAGGAATCAACTTTCCTATACAGAATCTGTTTTAAGGTTTCCCCAGACATGGGTGTCTGGAGAGCAGTGGTATATCCTGCAGGGAACCATGTATTTGGCAAGAGAATGTTGACATAGAGAAGGGTACAGAGTAAGTACAAGAAACAAAGGCTTTATCCCCCTAATACCTTGTAACCATGCTGTAAAAAACTACATTATCACCCAGTTACATGCCAGTGTGTGCTTCGTGCATTCCTTGCATTGCTGTAGTAGAAGTAGAGGCTTATATTCAATGAGCAGAGTCCTGAATTGAGACATTCTACAACTTTGTGTTGTTGGATGGGTCTCTTTACCTCTTGCTATTCTTCATTTCCCTCTTCTGTGAAATTATAATTTTAATAACTAACCCCCATTTATTTCTAGAAGGAATGACACTGAAAAGAAAATGTGTAAAACTTCTCTAGAGAGATATTTAAAAATTAGAATGTGGCTCCAACAAACCATATAACATATAACCCAAACTACTTGTTATAACCTTGTTTCTTATCTAAAACAAGAACCATGTCATCTTGGAAAGGGGACAACCAGTTAATTCCTGGCTCCCTGAGCTGTGTACTTTTCCTTCAGACCAGGTCTATACTAGGGGAAATGATATTGGGATTCATCCAAGTCACTTGGACATTAGTTAAAAGGCTCCAACTATCTGAATTGGTTGAACATGATCCCAGGGTGGTGTTATTCAAGCATTTTTTACACTTGCTAAGGGAAAACACAGCCAAACTGAAAACTGAGCCAAATAAATGAATACAGGGGCCCAGAAGTAAGTTACTGACTAATATAGTCCTGACCTTAATTTTTGTTTTCTCTTGGATAAATACCCCAGAGCTTTTCAACTCTCTACTTTTTATCATTTTTAGGATTATGGTACAGCTTTTATTAGGCCAAACCCTTGAAGAATGATGTCTCCATATATAGTAATAGTAGAAGTAGCCGTGGCAGAGCAGATAGAAAACTGACCTTGGATTCAGAAGAACCTTGCTTCAAGTTCTCTGATATATTCTGACTTTGTGACCCAGAGAAGTCACTTAAGCTCTGTGACCTAGGCAATTCTCTAAAATTATAGATTAATTGCAAAAGTAGATGCCAGTTTGGTTAAGAGGAGAATATTTCCTCACCGAGAATTCCCTCTATTAATGAAATTATAGATTTCTGCCTGTTGTGGAGGCAGTGAGATGGTACAATGGAAAGAGTGCTGGGTCAAGTTAGGAGCCTCAGATGCTGACTATCTGTGTGACCCTGAGCTAGTCACTGAAACAATTTTTTCAACTGTAAAATGGGGATAATTACCTCCCAGGGTTGTTGCAAGGATGAAACGAGATATTTGTAAAATGCTTAGCACAGTGCATGGCATAGAGTAGGCTTGTTTCTTTCCTCCCTGTTGGCCATATCCATCTCTCCTTGTCTCTGTTTTTATCTCTGTCTCTATAAGGTGTGTACATATGTTATATATATATATGTTATATATGTATGTATATATACAAATGTATATTCTTACAAGCACACATATATAAACATATATTTATATATAGGCACATGTACACTTCTATACATACATACATATATATACATATATGCATACACATAGATAAACATACAAAATTCCTCCATAATTCTAATATATTATACCTTTCTAGTTCTGTGGTTACTAATTTAATTCTATGACTTCTATCTCCTAGACAAGGGATACTTGACCCTTAATGATTTGACTTCCTTTCCCTCCCCAAGGGATCCATAGGTCTTTCTGTTTGTTCTGGATATTGCCCAAGTAGCATGCCAATTTTTTCACTGTGGCTTCAATATCAATTTTGAGTCAGGGGACCATAACTTGGATTCTAATCCCAGTACTACTACTGATTAGCTATGTGACCTTGAGCAAGTCTTTTAATCACTTTGTGTCAGTTTCTTTATATATTGAAAAGAATGACTGTTTTGCTTACTGTAGAATGTGTTTATGAGAATTAGATGAAATAATCATTTATTAAACACTTACTAGCCAGGTAATGTACTAGATAGTGAGGATATAAAATCCAATCTAATCCAACAAATGTTTATTAAGTGCCTACTGTGTGCCAGGCACTGTGCTAAGTATTACGGATACAATTAATAAAAAGAAATCAAGCCCCTGCCCTTAAAGAGCTTACAATCTAAAGGAGAAGAACATACAAAAGGAGTCAGAAAGGGTAGGGGGAAGATGGGACACCAGGGCTATCTTATTCTTTGGAGTTAAAGCCAGGCTGAGTAGAAGATGCAAAGTGGAGTGAGCTGAGAGTCCAGTTTCTGCCCTCTATAAATGTCAGCATTGGGAGGAGTTTGGTACTCCATCCTCCAACCCTCCAGTCAGCAGAGTGAGGAGGCTGAGGGCAGGTAGTGTCAGTCAGAGCTTTAGTTAGCATTATGGTAGTGAGTTTAGAAGTGATGAACTTATCCTGGGAGCAGAAGCATACAAAAGGTCAAAATGAAACCATTCCTGCCATCAAGAATTTTGTACCCATATTTCATAATGTGAAAAGCACCTCTGTTAAGTATAAAGTGTCATGTAAATAGAAGGTAGTATGTTACTTAGCATGTGTTAAGTACCTACTGTATGCTATACACTAGACATCCAAAGTTGAAAACAATGACACAGTCTTGAATACATGCAATTAAGTCCATGGAAAGTTTGGATTGACTGGACAAAGTTGCTGAGAGAGAGTTCAGGTGAACTTTGTGTGATTAGTGTGGCCTAGTGGAGCAAGAGACACCTGAGCTGGATTTGGAAGGAGAATATGCCATTAATTAGAAATGTCACAGATATCCTTTCCAAGCACTACATGCAGAGGCAGGAAAGTGCCAGTCAGAAAGAAGCTTTTGGCTAAATGCATTAAGGGGACTGTTGTGACATAAAGCTGAAAAGGTAAGTTGAGGACAGATTGTGGAAGGCCTTCCATGCCAAGCTAAGAAGTCTTTATTTTATTCTGTAGGCAACAGAGAGTTACTGATGCTTTTTGATCAAGGAAAAGGATGTGAACAGACCTGGATATTGGGTGAATTACTTTGGAAGTGATCTGAATGATGAATTATGAAGATAAATATAATGATTATGCAACAGACCAGAGGAGATGCAAATATGAACGAGGGTGGTAGAACTAGGAAAGTAAAGGGACAGTCTAGAGACATTTTGGAGATAGAATGGATGGGATTAGATGTGGGGGAAAGATAGGAATGAGTCAACAATAACTTCTCAGTTTTGGGCCTGGGTTACTAGAAGACTTGTTGCACTATCAGTAGAAATGGACAAGGTAGGAAGAAGGGCAGGTTTTTTAGGTTTTAGAATGAATTTAGTTTGGGACATGAAAATTTGAGATCATGGTGTAGGGCATTGATTTGGTTCTTGAGATCTTGAATAGGTAGTGTAAAATATGGGAACAGAATTTAGGGGAGAGCGAGTGAGGCTGGAAATGTAGTCTTGAAAGTCATAGAGTTGATGATTGACGCCATAGGAATGGATGAAATAGCCAACATAGAGAGTTAAGAGATATTTGAAAAGTAGGCCAAGGATGAAATCTTGTGGGATGCCCATATGTTCCTTAGGCTTATGCCCCTCTCCATAATAATAAGAGAGCTGTTAAGAAAAATTATGTCTTTGAAAGAATCTTGTACTTGCCTTTTAACCATTTTGATGATGATAAAAATATGGTTTGCCATAGATTACCATTTACAAAAACCTTCCCATTTTCTTCTCAGACCTTCATCAAGGATGTCCTTTAGATTTGTGTGGATTGATCCCATAATCTGTTTGTACAGGCAGAGAGCAGGCACTGCCTCAGTCATTTTTGATATTTTCCCTGTCTCCTCCCTTTTCTTTTAAGAGGGGGGTAAAATCCATGATTTCATCCAAGCATTTGGTATTCTTCCCTTTTGTGGGTATCTCAAGATTTGACCTCTTAGTGCCCTTGAAATTATGTCCTTTTCTCTCTGTGTGACAAGTCTAGTTCACTTCCCTTTTCCAGCTTGGATTTCTAATTCTGCGTCTACTTTGCAGCATAGTACATAAGGTGCTGTGATGTTAGAATCCCAATATTGTCCTGCCTCTATTATTGATGAAAAGAATTATAGAAATATTTACTGATTTCTTACTCTACCTCCCTTTCCCCATCTCTTTTCCTCCTTCCAGCTTTTGGGATGATCTGACTGAATTGGGTCTCTGAATTGAGTAAACAGTTTTTCTGGATCAGGTTAAAAGTTATTTTATTTGCACTCCATAGACTCTCATTTTTATTCTTCTAATTTAGTATCGATTTTAATCTCAAGTAGCTTGACTTACTGTATACCCTCATAGCTGATTTGGAAATAATTAATGCATTGTTAATCAGCCCTTCCTCTTTTTTTTAAGTCTGTGTGTGTATGTGTGTGTATCTTTGGTGCTTGCCATGTCTAGTATCTCCATACTACTAGCACCTCTGTTGCTGAGCCCAAAGGGCTGCTCATCCACCTGTCTCCCAACTCTCACTTGTGACTCCAAGAAGCTGTGGCATGTGTAGCGACCATACTCTGTTAAAACTGTCTTGGTAGACAGCCCAAACCAAGCTGAGGCTTACTGATAAATCTCCAACCCTTCAGTGAGTTTAGGGGTATGTCTGCCCCAAACATGTGAAGACTTCTCTCAGCAGAATGGGCAGATGAGAATAATTTGTTCCAATGGCCAGGAAGGCAGGTGAATCAGGTGCTGTGGAGTGTTTAGAGCTTGGTCAGATGTCAAGGCTGTCCACTGCATCCCAGACCATCACCAGGCATCTTGACTTTTGTCTTGCTGTTGGATTTTGGTGACTCTAAGAGAGAGTGAGGCTGATGACTATGTAGCTCTGCCTCACTTAAATCCAATTCATGCACAAGTCAAAATACCACCCCATGATGTCACTGGTCCTTTGTGAAAACTAAGGACGAACAACAACATCTCCATACTATTCTTTTCCTCAAAAAGGTATTTATGAGGTATATATGTATATGCATTTATATATTCAATATATACTTAATGCGAGACTACTGTAGGATCTATAAGACTTTGACTAATTTTTTTCCACTCTTGAACTGCATTTTCCAACATTTTCCCCATCCCCCCTTAGGTCCACCTTTGTTCTGTCATCATTGAGTATTAAAGCGTATTTTCTTTTAATTTGAAAGGTCTTCATGAAATTTCTCTGCCATTTGCTTTGGTAATAGCTTTTAGTGTACCGCTGCAATTACTTTCATGAGAGTCTTTTTCTACCACACTATGAGATGACCATTTTCTCTGTGCAGTATTTCTTGCTGCCCTTGAATGTAAAACGGAACCAACTCCTTTATTTGCTTCTTCAAGGTGAACTTGTGAGCCATCTTTCCATTTAGCTGTAACTTACTCTTTAATTTTTTGATTAGTTAATAGAACATCAGGATAACATTTAGATTGCAAGTAGTTAAATGTTTAAAGCTAGTCTAAAATTCTGATTTTTAGCACCCTTTGTTCCATTTTCCATAACTGTGGTGCCATCCCTGTAGAACTGAAAGGGAGTCATTGGAAGGCGCTAGTGTTTATTTTTATTTATTTTGTGCCACATTCAAAGAATTAGTCACTGAGAGCTAGTCTGTTGTTGATGTTCCTGTGTCTCTTGCACTTTCCCCAGAGAGCAGACAGCTGACGGGTTACAATCTTCCAGGGATTTTGAGTCACCCATGGAGGGTTTTTCTTATGCTGCCCGCCCTCAAATTCCAATATGACTTTAGGAGTTTAGTCTTATATTGATATCTTCACGTAAAATTTTAAAAATTCTGTGTCCTCATTTTGCCTCCTATATAGTGATTGTTATTGTAAAGTTTACTTCCTTTCACTGCCTCTCTTTTGATAAGACCACTTCACTTTGAAACCAATGAATCCCTGTACCCAATCTTATTTCCTTGGCAGGCCTGAGCCAAGGATCAATAGAACCCTGCACATAGGGCAGCTTCCAGTCGCCTTCACTCGTGGTCAAATTCTGATTTATTTCAATTCTAGCAGTTGGGCTTTTGTCTAATCTATTGTGACCAAGCCTCTCATCTTTAGCCTCCACTTTTCGTAACTAATTTCCCCATCTTGGTATATGCTATGCTGTGCTCTGTCTTTCAAAACTGGCATCCCGCTGTATTCTTATGCCATTCTAGGTATCTCAATCCTTTTTCTGTACAGTGTCCCATGTGGCTCCATTTCTCTTACTTGCTGCCTTACCTGCCTGGTGATGGCCTACCTGTATAAGACTTTGTCTGCTCCAAATTACTCTGACTTGCTTATCACTTTGCAGGACCTTCTGCTCACCACTGGGCCCCATATAACAGCTGCTTCTCTGCCTGCCTCTCTACCTTTTTTTTTTTTTGCCACCAAATTGCTTTGTTTTCCTACTTGTTTAGAATTCCCCCTCAATCACCATTGCTTTGCCATCTTCGTTTCAGCAGTTTTGCCCACTAATTCCCCATACCAACAGACTCTACACTTGAGGAGATTCATCCTTGTATAGGTGTTCAATAATATTTCATGAATGAATAAATATGAGTATTTCAGCTAAAGTAGAGTGATTATTTTCTCTTCAGATGCATCATTTGTTTTAGAAATTTTCTCTAGAAATTTTAAGAGAATCACTTGAATTTTTAAATATAGATCTTGCTGGTCTACTTAAAGTGATTTTATTTACTTAGAATTTTTAATATGAAGCCACATCATGTATAAAGTGAGGTACATTTATAATTGCTAAAGTATTTCTACATGTATAGAGATTTGTAACAAGATAAAATTTACATATTCAGTGATTTTAATTTTTTCACTTTGATTTATCCCTCCAATTCTTGTTCCTTTTAAAACTAAGTAGTATTAGACTATTATAACATTTTTGTATATGCAGTTGTTTTTTTTTAACATTCAGGTTATTTTCAAGGCAAAATTAGTTGGGGTCTTAGCTCAAAAACCTCACCTAGGAGATCTGTTTTTCAACTTAAGACATTCCATGTGTTGTATTAAACTTCTACTCTTTTTATACCTATCTATTCATCAAGTCTACTTCCCATATAGTTCTGCCATTTTTAAAATTTGAAATTGTTATCTCTCTTTAATGTATTTTAGTCTACTTTACTGGCCTCCAGAAAATCCTAAAAACTCATCTATGGTAATTTCATGGCCTTTCATCTATAATTATTTAAGTATACTTTAATTAGCCATATTTTCATGGGCTGTCCTTGCTGCCTTCACAGTAAAACCCCCTTGGGAAAGATTTGGACTCTTTTTGTTTGGTAGTTATAAGGATGAAAGGTCTCATATTCTTCTTCTGCTTATTATATCTTGAGACAAGAAACCCTGAGGGAGAAGGAAAAGAAACTAGAATAACTGGGTGTTTGAGGGTACCTTGAAGGTAAGAAGATGGAAATTTGTACAGAGTATATCTTTTTGCTTCCATCCTATCTGGCCTAGGGTCAAATTGGAATTGCAGCCTTTTCTGCCTTTGCCCCTTGCACTTTATTGGAGGTTCAGTGTTATCTGCTTGTTGGCACTTTTGTTGCTTAATATTAATATTTAAATATCTGTAAAATATGTCTCTTTTTATTTTCATGGTGACTGCTGTATCTGATAGAGTGGGTAGTGTTGGTCTCCATTTCTAAATAGAATAAACTGGGGTCCAGAGAATGAGAGGTTTGCCAGCAGGTCAGTAGCCATACAATCTGGATTTCTTCAAGTAAGAGCTGATAATGTTTTATTTTTTATATTTTAAAGCATTGTTAATTGCCTTGTTTCCTTTGGGAACCTTAGGTCTAAATCCCATTCCTTCCTGGATTGGCCCTTATACTTTGTGTATAATGGGAGGACTCTCAGAGGGAAGATAGAGTTTTGATCATATCCCCATAGCATCTCTTGGAAAATTTTACCTTTGAGTTCAGTGTGGCAGGTCACTACCAGAAAGACATAAGAGGAAATTACAGGACAGCCATATTAAATGTCTGGGCCATGTGGTAACCATGTGAAAGCCTTTTTTTGGGGGCCACAAAATGCTTGACATGGCTGAAATATCACTTTGTTAGATTTTGGCATGATTCTTGTTTTTAATGTGCAATGAATGCCATTTCGTAAATGCTGTAGCTTATTGACCTAGAGGATCCTGAAGAAAAAGTTATCTGCTACAACTCTAAATCAAATGATTTTTAAAAGGGGAGGAGGGTAGAGAGCATTTTAATATCTGTAGCTGGAAAAGAAGTATTTGGAACTGTGCAACTGGCAATCAGCAATGTAGCGACTAAACAGAAGGGATGATTCTTGGGCCAGTGTTGGACATGAGCTGAGCTAAATGTAACCCAGGCAATTTCTGCTGTCTGGCTTCCCAGTAAAGTCAGAGGGGACAGCTCTGGCAGTACTATGGATTTGTACACTGGGATAGATATCAACAGCAAAACTTTCAGCCCTGTGGTTACCAAAAGAAATAATTTGTGTGATATATTCTGTGTTTTAGAGTATGCTGTGGGTAGTAGCTTAACATTTATTCCAACGTATAGGAATACCATTTGTAAACTTAACCTTTTTCTCATGCCTTTATTATGTAACATTGTCTCCCAGTTCTCGCTTTGTATGTTTGTTTTTGAACAATCCACTAAAATTTGTATTTGTCCTTTCAACATTATTTTATGTTTTTAATCTGAATGTGATTTATTGCAACTGGTTATACGATTACTTGAATAAACTCTACACATTGTTTATATGGGGAAAAATTTACATTTGGTGAAGAAATTGAAAATTTGAGTGTAGTTTGCCTTTACTAGGAGCAAACAATTTTAATTCACGCTTCAACATTGTTGTATTATGACTTAATTTTAAACATATAACATTTGACATCACACATACATATGTATTCTTACTAGAGCCAGTAGCTATTTGCAACTTTTTAAAGTATATATTAAAATTTTTTTACTTATTTATTTTTTTAAAGCAATTGGGGTTAGGTAACTTGCTTAAGGTCACATGGCCAGTTATTTCTGGGTGGGTGCTACAAGTATCTGAGCCCAGATTTGATCCCCAGGTCATTCTGACACTGGGGCCGGTGTTCTTACTCGCTGAGCCACCTGGCCGCTCCAGTGTATATTAAATTTAACAGTATTTCTAACATTGCCTTCCTTTTCTGTGTTTTCTTCTGAACTTTTCTCTATGTCTATGTATGTGTATGTGTGTACATAATATGTATAATTAACATACTTACCCTTTTTTTGCCATCACTATTGCTAACCCCTCTCTTTCCAGTAAGTCTTGACCCCTTTTGAACTCCCTCTTTGCATTCTTCTCCTGTCACGTAGTCAAGTAAAACAACCCTATATATTGACTGCCTAGAAATGTATGTTTCATTCTCTACTTGTAATCTATTGCCTCTACACTAAAGGATTGAAAGCATGATTTATCTTCATTTTTTCTGAAGTCTTGATTGGTTACTGCATTTATCATCATTTTTGTGCCTTTCACAGTTGTTTTCTTTTACAATGTTGTAGTTGTATAAGTGGTTCTTCTGGTTCTGCTAACTTCACTCAGAATATATTCTTTTAAGTCTTTTTCTGAATCTACACCTTTAGACATTTCTTACAGTGCGATAATATTCCATTACATCCATAATCCATAATTTATCTAATCATTCCCTAATTAATTTTGTTTTTGCCCATTTTGCCCATTTTGTTTTCAGTTTTCTGCTATCTCAAAAAGTGTGACTATAAAATATTTTTTATAGTTGTTTTGTCTCTTTCTTTGATCTTTTTTTTTGGGGGGGGGACATATATGCCTAGTAGTGGTTTGCTGTATTAGAAGGTATGTATAATTTAGTTACCTTGGGGTACAAAAAGCAAACTGACTTCCTGAATATTTGGATTAGTTCTTAGTTCTACCTGCTTTCATTACTATGTCTTTCTTCTTAGAGTTCAAACAACTGTCATTTTTCTTCTTTGTTATCTTGGTCAATCTCATGGGTATGAAGTAGAAACACATAGCTCTTTCAGTTTACATTTATCTTAAAATTAGTGATTTGGAGCACATTTTTATAATGGTTAGTAATAGCTTACCTTCTTTTGAGAACCATCTGTTCCTATCCTTTGGCCATTTATCTAGTGGGGAATGACTCTTGTCCATATATTTTTTGAAACAATTCCCTATATATCTTGGGTATCAGAGCTTTATCAAGGAAATTTGCTGAAAACATTTTTTTTCTAGGTTAAGTATTTTTCTTCTCAGTGTGTTAATTTTGCTTGTGCAAAAACTTTTTAAGTCTATGTAACCAAAATTGTCCATTTTATCTCCTATAATTCTCTTTATCCATTGTTTTGGCAAGAACATTTCTATTTTTGGTAGTGGTATAAGTATCTCCTTCCATAGACTTATAATTTTTTTGTGATATAACCTTTTATATCTAGATCATATTATTGTATATGATGTTACATCTTGGCCTAAACCTAACTTCTGCCAGACATCTTTCTGGTTTATCTATCAATTTTTGTTCAGTAATCCTTACCTTAATAGTTGGAACTGTTGGGTTTATCAAACTGTCTGTTACTAGGTTTGATTGCCTCTGGATGTTATGTGCCTAATGTATTCTATTATTAACTACCTTTTTCTATTTTTCATCCAGGATCAGAGTTTTAAATACTATTGCTTTGTTAGTATAGTTTGAGATCTAATATTGGAAGGTGCCCTTCCATCCAACTTTTCTTCATCTTTTTCCTTGAATATCTTGACTTCTTGTTTCTTCAAATGAATTCTGTTGTGCTGTTTTTTTTTTCAGTTCTGTAAAGTAACCTTTTGGTAGTTTGATTGGCATGACATTGGTACTGTAAATTAACTTAGGTTTTATTTTCATTTTATTGTATTGCTATGAATCAACCAAGAGGAATTAATAACTCTCTAATGATGTAAATTTTTCTTTATTCCTATAAAGACTTTTATAAAGTTTTATTCATATAATTCCTTTGTATGTCTTGATAGTTAGAATTATAGATATTTTGTAAATATTTGTAGTTATTTTTAAGGAAATTTTATTTTCTCTTCTGGATATGTTTTCTTGATAATAATAAAATGCATACTTAAAAAACATCCTGCTTGTTTACTGTAGTTATTGTTTTAATCAGTTTTAGTTGAATCTGTAGCATTCTGTAAGCAGAATATGTCATTTTCAAAAAGGGATAATTTTATTTCCTTTTTGGGTATGCTTATTTCCTCAATTTTCTATTACTGTAGTTGGCATTTCTATATCAAATTATAGTGATAAGAATTTGTGTCCTTTCTTTGCCCCTAAACTTAGTGGAAAAACTAGCATTTATTCATTGCATATAAAGCTATCTCTTGGATTTAGATAGATTCTGTTCACCATATTAAGAAAAGGTCCATTTATTCACATTTAAGTTTTTATAAAAGCAAAGTAATGTATTTTGTCTAAAATTCTTTATTCATGTATTGATACTATCATGGAAGGTTTATTTTTGCCATGAAGATATTTGGTATATTTTGTCTATAGTTTTCCTAATAGTGAATGAACCTTATATTGATTATATATATTTAGTAGAGTAATAGTATAAAATTTGAAATATATGTTGCTATAGCCTTTTGCTAATATTTTATTCAACATTTGGAAATATATATTCATTGGATATTGCCCAATAGTTTTTCTTTTTCTTCTTTGTCTGGGTAAGGTGCCAGTACCATATTTCTATCAAAAAAGGAGATTGGCAGGATCTCTTCTTTCCCTATTTGTTCAAAGAATTCATCTGATATTAGAATTAATTGTTCTTAAAATGAATACAAGGTGAAATTCACTTGTAAAGTCATCTAGTCCTACAGTTTTTTTTTCCTTAAGGAATTTTTTTTTTATGGATAGTTCAGTTTATTTTCTGGGATGTGGCTGTGTAAATTCTCTTTCTTGTTCTATTAAATTGAATATTTTTATAGACATTCAACCATTTGATTTAATTTATCTTGTTCTTCTGACATTTGACTGGGCAAAAAATTTTTATTCTAATCTTTATTGATTACAGGTGTTTGGACATAGTACAGTTTTTTTCCAAGGATTGCTTTGCCTGCATCTTAAAAGTTTTGGTATATTGTTTCATTATTTTCATTTTATTTTATTAAATTGGTTATTTGTTTTTATGATTTACATATTTAATGGGACTAAATTTAATCTCCATTTAAGTATGACTCCTTTCTTCAAATGTCCTTTATTGATTCCAATTTTTATTATGTTTTAGTCAGTAAAAGCTAGGTTTACTATTTCTGCTTTTCTTTGTTTTTGAGTTTGTAATCACCTAATATGTCAATAATTTTTGTAATGATTTCTTGAACACCTGAGGAATATGTATACTCTCTTCTGTCCCCATTCGATAATTGTCAGGAATCTATAACATCTAATTTTCCTAAAATTCCATCTAGGTCCTTGATTTCATTTTTGTTTATCCTTTGGTTATGTATATCTGCTTATAAAAGGGGGCACACTGATGTCTACTCTTATGATGGTTTTACTGTCCACTTCATGTAATTTAAATAGCTTTTCCATTAAGACCTTAAACACTTTGGTATTTAGTTCATGTGTTTTCAATATTTATATAATTTCATCATCTATGGTGCTTTTAATAATAATAATATTTTCTGCCTAACTCTTAATTATATAAGTTTTTATTGTTGCCTTCTCTGATTCATGACTCCCAGCCCTGCCATTATGAATTTGCCTGAAGCATAATAAATACTGTTTCAACCCCTCATTTTAACCATATATATGTAAATCTTCATTTCAAATGTTTTCCTTGTTAACCCCCACACAAACACATTATTAGATTTTTCTAATACATTTTGACCTTCACTTTATGTGAGTCATCTCATTTACATTTGTAGTTATGATTACTAATTCCATGTTTCTGTCCTTTTTATTTTTTGCATTCTCTAAACTCTGACCTTTTTTTTTTAAACAAAGGATAAGGAAATGATTAAAGAGATCAACACTAGTAACATACCAGGGTTTAATTATAAAATTTGATAAAGGACAGACACCACAGTGGGTGGTGGTGGGAACTGAGGAAGGGATAGTGGTTCATATATGTAATAAAACACTCAGTAGCAACAAAGTATTAGTATCTAAGAGCAAGGACAAGAAAGAACAATCCAGCACTAAAACAAGGTTCATCAAAAGCATTATTAAGCAATTCCATCTTGTCTAAAATGTCTGTGGCCATTTATTATACTCAGTTTTTACCTTTGAATATCTATTTTCTATTGGGGACTCTATTGGTAGGCTTGAGCCTCCGTTATGTGCTTACCCTCCTTAATCATGTGAAACTCTGTTAAGGACAGTGATGAGCCTATCAAAACATGAAATTCAGTTGCTTTGTGATATCTTATTTTTTTTTCATTTTTCAAATGCTTTATTAACTTCTGATTTACATCATTCATTTCTGCCAGATTTTGAGTTACACATTTTCTCCCTGTTTTTCCCCTACCCACTGCCCCAAAACAGCAGTCCCACAGGATATCCCCTCCTCCAATCTGCTCTCTCCCATATCTTCTCTCATACCCCCTTTGACTTTTTCAGGAGGTCATAGTGGATTTCTATGCCCCAGTACCTGTATATCTTATTTCCCAATTATATGTAAAATAGAATTATTAATAGTATATATAATATTTAAACATTTGATATTTGATATTAAAACTTTGAATTCCAGATTCATCCTCCTCCCTTGTCACCTGCCCTTACTGGAAAGATAAGCAGTTCTGTATAGGTTGTACATGTGTAGCTTATGCGAAACATTAGCATAGCTGATATATTGTAGAAGACTGACTACATTTCCCTCCCTCCTATCCCACCTCCCACTAGTTCTATTCTCTATTTTGATTCTGTCTCTTTTCAAAAGTGGGTGCTTCCAATTTCCCTCCCCCCTAGCCTGCCCTCCATTCCATCATCCCTCCTCTCATCACCTTCCTCCCTACTCTCCCATAGGGTGAGATACCCTATTTAGTGTGTATTTCATTCTCTCCCTGAACCAAATTCAATGAGAATAAGGTTGACCCATTCCCTTTTGCCTTCCTATTCTTCCCCACCATTGTAACCATTTTCCCTTGCCTCTTCTATATGAGAGAGTTTATCCCATTCTGTCTCTCCCCATCTCCTCTCATTATATTCCTCTCTCACCTCTTAATTTCACCTTTTAAGTATCATCCCTTCCTATTAAATTGGTCCTGTGCACTCTATCTATGTATACCTGTAAACATGTATATACACATTCACATATGTAATCATATGCCCATATACCCTTATATATAGACATATATGTATATGTTACAATTATTGTTTTTCCATGTAGGAATGTTAATAATTCAACTTTGATAAGTTCCTTATGATTTCTTTTCCCTGTTTACCTTCTCATGCTTCTTGCTTCTTGTATCTGAATGTCAAATTTTCTATTCATCCCTGGTTTTTTCATCAAGAATGCTTGAAAGTCCTCTGTTCCACTGAATGACCATATTTTCCCCTGAAACATGATACTCAATTTTGCTGGGTAGGTGATTCTTGGTTTTAATCCCAGCTCCTTTGCCCTCTGGAATATCATATTCCAAGCCCTTCGATCCCTCAGTGTAGAAGTTGTCAGATCCTGGGTTATCCCGATTGTGTTTCCACAATATTCAAATTGTTTCTTCCTGGCTGCTTGTAATATTCTCTCCTTAATCTGGGAATTTTGGAACCTGGCTATCATATTCCTAGGAGTTGTCTGTTTGGGGTCTTTTTCAGGAGGTGATTGGTGGATTCTTTCAACCTCTATTTTGCCCTCTGGTTCTAAAACATTAGGGCAGTTTTCTTTGAGAACTTCCTGAAGGATGATTTCTAGGTTCTTTCTTTGATCATGGCTTCCAGCTAGTCCAAGAATTTTTAAATTATCTCTTGTGGATCTGTTTTACAGGTCAGTGTTTTTTCCCATGAGATATTTCACATTGCCTTCTATTCTTTCATTTGTTTGGATCTGTTTAATAGCATCTTGATTTCTCATAAATTCATTAGCTTCCATTTGCTCCAGTCTAATTCTGAAGCAATGATTCTCCTCATTGAACTTTTGAGATTCTTTTTCTATCTGGCAAATTTGGCTTTTTAAGGCATTCTTCTCCTGATTGCCTTTTTGAGCCTCTTTTGCCATTTGAGTTACTTTGTTTTGTTAAGGTGTTATTTTACTCAATCAGGCTGTTGACTCTCATTTTGTAATTTTCTTGCATTGTTCTCATTTCTCTTCCCAATTTTTCTTCCACTTCTCTTATTTGCTTCTTAAGGTCATCTATGGCCTGTAACCAGCTTGTATTTTCCTTTGATGTTTTTGGTGCAGGAGTTCTGACTTCACTGTCTTCCTCTTATTCCATGCTTTGCTCCTTTTTGTCCCCAAAATAGGAGTCTAATGTTGGGTTCTTCTCTTTGCTTTGTTTCCTTTGCCTGAGCATGTTGCCACTCAATTACTTGACTTTTGGTTTTTTTGCCATGGTAGGACTCTCCTACCAGACAGGGGAGCTTCCGTCCCAAATTCTGGAGTTTTCTCAGCTGCCAGAGGTATTAATTGGGAGCCCTTGCTGAAGCCTCCACATGCTCTGGCAAGCTGGACACACACCCCAGGACCTCCACCCTATATCACAATCCAGATACAAGCAGGTTAAAGCAATAACGAGTAAACCTCAGAGTGGTCACTTGGTCCCCCTACACTGTGCAGGCCAGGAGCTGAAGCTGCCACGTGGCAGTGGGGGCTGCACTGCAGCCCTCAAGAAGCTGAGGCACTTCCAACTACTGGGTCCCAAAGTCCATACTGCACTGACCTCTCACTTTGTCCTTTGCATCTATGTTTTGATAAATCTGGAAATGACCACAGCTCCTGCTGATCTGGAGTCCCTCCAGCCACTGCCTGGTCAGGCCCACCCTTGGGCTAAATCCTGGGCTCGGCTCCCAGAGGGCTGTGCTGGCCAATTCCTGCCAGCCTGCAGGGCTGTCCTCAGCGGGAGGTTAGCTTCTCTTCGTCATTTTGTGGATTATGTAGTTCCAAAGTTTTAGAGTCCCCTTTTACATGAATTGGGGAAGGTGGAAGCTGGGAGCCGTGGGGAGGATCTACTTCTACTCCGTGTGATATCTTATTTAGTCAATCAGTTTGCTCCCAGTGGATTGTTTCTTAAAATGAGAAAATTTGCTTATTTTGTCTTGTATCATCTCTCTGACTCCTTTAATATTATTGATATTGGTTCTATGATTTTATTGGCAAGTTTCTTCCAGTATCATGGAATGTATTTTATTGTGGCTTATAGCATTTTTAGTTTGATTATCTTATCTCTGGATAAAATAGAGATGTGAGTTAGCACAGTTATATGAATTCAGAACTGGGTGGATGACAATCTAAAGAGCAGACAATGAGTAGGTCATTGTCATGTCATAGTTTATGTGAAATGTTTTGCAAAACTTGAAACACTGTAATATTAGCTTATTGTTATAATCTTCAAAGGTCTCTGTTGGAATGCCTCTTCATTCTGTAATGTCTGTTTTTCTTAATGCCCTTGGGTATAGGCCTAGTGATATAGGTCCTTTTCATCCAAGGACTATGCTACCTAAGTTCAGAGAGACTCTTATGACCAGATTCATTACAGAGTGGTGAATCCTTCATTTATAGCAACACTGGAAGATCTTCTGCTAAATAAGAGCTGAGCTCAGTGGCTTGTTCTGATGGAATAATAGGATGTTGAAGGAAAAGAATTGGTTAATGATGTAGATAGGGTGCTTTTAAAATTAAAGATGATTTAATACTTGATGGATTAGTTACCATATAGGATGACAGAGTAAGGATCCACAAAAAATCTTGATATGCTAGAGTCTTTGGCAAAATCTGATAAAATAGGAAGCATTGTAATATATTAAAATGTCATATAGGAGTCAGAAAGACCCCAGTTGAATCAGTAATTCACTAAGCATTTATTAAGAATCCACTCTTAAGTCAATTACAATTATGTTTCTTCTAATACTTACTAGTTACATGACTAGATGTAATCTCTTTCTGAATCTTGGTTTCCTTATCAATTAAATGAAGATGCTAATACCTACCTCAAGAAGTCATGTGGTATAGTAGATAGAGGCTTATCCTTAAAACCAGGAAGACTTGAATTCAGTTCTGACATATAGTTAGAGAGTATAAGTCACTTTACTTCATTGCCCCTTGCATCCCTCTATGGCAGTAAGTTATAACTGAGTCGCTGATTTCCAGCATCAGAGATGTGCAGTAAGAATTCCTTAGGTTCACCAATGAGATCTCAGTTCAGGGGAAAAAAATAAAGTACCTACCTCACAGAGTTATTGTTAAGCTAAAATGAAATGACATCTGTAAAATGCTTTGCACTTCATACAACACTATATAAATGAAATTTGTTATTAAATTAATTTTGGGTTCATAAAGTCAGCTTTATATGTACTAGATAGGGAGGGAGATATGGCTAGATGGTAGTTCATATGAAAAGATCTTTGGGTTTTGATTAGCTTCAAATTCAATATGAGTTGATGATGGCAGCAAAAAATGTAATGTAGCTCCAGGATATTTTTTTTTCCTTTTTGGAGGGGGAAGGCAGGGCAATTGGGGTTAAGTGACTTGCCCAAGGTCACACGGCTAGTAAGTATTAAGTGTCTGAGGCCAGATTTGAGCTCAGGTTCTCCTGACTTCAGGGCCAGTGCTCTATTCACTGCACCACCTAACTGCTCCATAGCTCCGGAATTTCTTAAGAGGGGGAATAGTGTTTAAAAAAATAGAAAGAGATGATTTCTCCATTATAGTTGGACCCAACAAGACCAATTCTGGAGTCTTGTACCATATTTTAGGAACAACATTACTCAGTTGGAATTTCCAAAGGAGGGAAAATAGAATGGTGGTAAGAGATATGCTATATGATGATTGGTTAAAGGAACTGAAAATTTTAAGTTTGTGTCACTCTGTCTTTGTTGATGTACCTGTCACTTAAGCATTTGTTCTTATTTTTTTGAAAATTTGGATTTATTGAAGAACTGACTGTAAGGTCTTTTTTTTTAATTTTTTTATTTTTAAGCAATCGGGGTTAAGTAACTTGCTCAAGGTTACACGGCCAGGTGTTTCTGGGTGGGTGCTAAGTGTCTGAGCCCGGGATTCATCTCCAGGTCTTCTCAATACTGGAGCCGGTGCTCTTACTTGCTGTGCTACCTGGCCGCCCCTGACTGTATGGTCTTAACAGTTAATTAAGGTGTCTCTTAGATTGTTTTGTTCCTTATGAAAATCAGTTATGATAGTGTCTCTTATTTTGATTGTTTAGATTATTCTATCATAATTTCCTTATAACTGATTAATTTTTTTATTCTTACTTGTTAAACTCAGTATAGATCTCCCTCCCCACTCCTGCCAAGCGAGTAAGCATTTAATATGAGCTTACTATGTGCTAGGCACTATACTAAGTGTTGGGGATAAAAACACAAGCAAACAGAAAGACAGTTCCATTCCTTTTAGAACTTACCTTCTAATGGGGGAAGATAACATGCAAAGGGAAGCTGAAAAGCTGGGGACTGAGGAGGACAGCATGATGACAAAGTCTAGAGAATCAGAAAGAGAGCCAGAAGATGAGAGCAGGATGCCTGGCTTCTGCCCTTCCTCAAAATGGAAGTCCTGAGAGGTGCCAATTAGAGAAAGTGACTATAGGGAGAGAGGGATGTATAAGATGAAGAAGGCTGCCAGAGAGCTGTGATGAACAAGGGTGAGAAGGCTTCAGGGGAGGAGGGATGTGTAGGTTGAAAGTGGTGCAGGGATATGGTATATTCTGAATGAGAAGGCCGCAGGTGTTGAGGGATCTTCCATGGTGAGAAGATTGATAAAGCATGGTACCAAAAACTTAAGAGTCTAAAGCAGAGCTGGGTTAGGATTTCAGGATTAATAACCTGGGTCCTTTTTTTAAATGAAGATTCCAGGAGGAAATCCTCCTTGGGACTAGGGAGGAGGCTCCAGAAATGGAGGGATATTCCAGAGTCAGAAGACATCTGAAGCATGGTGAAGATATTTAGAGAGTCAGAAGTAGAATTAGAAGAGAATTACATACTGTTGAGATGACAGTGAATTGGACCACTTGGGAAATGATGCATGAAGATCATTGTGCCTGTAATGGGAAAGAGACATAAAAAAGAGTAAAGAGAGTGGGAATGTAGAACTAAAGACCTAATCCAATGGCTCATTGTGCTTTGCATAAGACTCAGTGCAGCACAGGTTCTACTGAACCTTCAAGGCTTTAAGTATAGGCCCAGTTATGAACTGGATAGCTGTTGCTTAAGCACTAACCTAGCTGAGTTTGTAACTTCACCAACACAGATGCTAGATGCTGAATTGTTTTAAGTATTGACACTGGAGATAAAAGGATTGCATTATGGATAAGTGGAGAAAATACCCACATTAATGAAATTCCAGACTTTTGGGTGTTGACTTATGTCTGAGTTGGCATCAAAAGATTAGTGATGGTCTTTGGCAGTTGCCAGAAAAAATGATATAGGTAAGAAATAATGAAGACTGAACTAAGGTGGTGGTTATATGAATGGAAAGACATGGAAGACAATGACTGTGCAATTATTTGGATTTCAGGGGTGAGGGAGAGGGAAATCAATTTGGCACATAAAGGTTTTAATCTCATTGAATGGGTAGATGGTGACATCCTCAGTGTAATCTGTGAATTTTGGAGGAAGGGCAGATTCAGTGGGAAAGATAGTTCCCTTTTGGAATATTGCGTTTGAGATGCTATCATGATATCTAGTGCCAGATATCTGGCAGACATTTGATGATGTAGGCTTGAAAATCGGGTGATGATTCATGTTGGATTCATAGGTTGAGGTGTTCTCTGTCAAGAGATGACACTTGAACACATGAAATGAACAAGGAGGAAAAAATGGAGTCAGAACAGGGTCTTGGGGAGAAAGCCACACTCTTAGGCAAGAGATGATGCTTCAAAACTGATAGAGAGCTGTCAGAGAAGAAAGGGTAGAATCAATGGAGAGTGTCATCAAAGAACCTAGGAAAGATTTCAGGAACTGGAGGTGATGAATAGTATCAAAAGTTTAGAAACATTGAGTGAAAAAATTGGAATGGGAGTTTTAGTGGAAAAGTTTAGTTGTAATAAAGAATGCAAAAGCTTAAAAAGTGAGTAGGTAGTGAGTATACTGTAGATTATTCTTTCTAGAAGTTTCTTTTGTGAAAAGGAGGAAATTTAAAGGATGATTACTGGTTGGAATGTCAAAGCCAAGTGAAAATGTTTTTCTTGTTGTTTTTATTTGTTTTGTTTTTTAAAATGAGTATTGTCACATGCTCAAAGAAAAACAACCCATTCCTTTGCCTTTGACTCGATGTTCCCTCAAAAAGTAACCAAAGTCTTCTGCTTAGTGTTCTAGAGACAGTGTGATTGCACCAGTTGGACAAGACCTTTGCAGAACTGACTACTTTACAGAAGCAGTTGCCCTGCCTATTAGCATAACTCTGAGTTTCCTAGAGTCTTTTATAGCAAGAGCAGAAGACCTCCCAGTGTTTCTGATTCAATAAATTCTGTTTATTAACATTCCACTGCTGGAAGATAGCACATATCCTTGGCCAGAGTGGCCTTTATTGTAACTGATTGAACAGACTTCCCACTGGACTACCCCTACTTTTCCGGAAATAGCCCCCATTTGTTTGCAGTATTCATAGAAGTGGTCAGCACCATGGCTAGGGACAGCAACTCCTGCAGTTGTAGGAAAGCAGGGGAGTTCCTGAAGCTAGGCTGTACTGTTCTGCTGTTATGGCAGCATTAGTGGCTTTGGCCAGAAATTTAAGGAGGAAGAAAGGCTTTACAAGTAAGGACATATTTTGGTTTTGCTGACCAGACTTGATACCTCCAGATTGTTTATATTGGATGAATTTGGTGCCTGTAGGCTATTTGGCCTAGCAAAAGTGTACAGTTTAGATGAGCGTCTAATGCTTGGGAAGGATATCACTCTAATATCCCTGCTTCTGGGTTGGTCTTGATATCTCTCCTGCCTGTGCTAACTAGCAAGGAGGCAACCAGAACAGTTTGACTTTTGCTTTGGTTTCTTACCAGTAGCTTTTATAGATTTATATGTCTGCCCTTGAGGAAGACTTGCTTGAGACAGGTCTCAAAAATAATGACTGCTGATTCTCAGGTTGATATTTTGGACCCTAAAGGAGTCCCTTGTACTCAGGTATTTTTAAGGATGGATTAAGAATATTTACTGGATCAGAGGCATCATGATTGCCAAAGCTGGCTCTTCTGAGGGAGATCTCAGATCCCTCAGAGGTCAGTGGATGGGTTATTCATGAGTAAGTGCCTATAGGATAGTCTTTGGTTCTGTAATATTTTATATTTTTGTTGGTGACTTATATTAAGGAATGGATTACATGCTTATCAAATTAACGGATGACATAAAGCTGGGAAAGATATAATAGGTTGGATGATAAAGTCCAAAAATTTCTTGACAATATTGAACAATGGGACAGATTATATTTAGTAGGATATCATTCTGTCCTTGGTTTAAAAGAATCAACTTAAAAGTGTGGGATGCAGGATGTATTGTTAAATAATTTTTTAAAATGGTGGATAGGGTGTGAGATTAAGTTCCTCATGAATCAGTAATGCAACATAGCAGTGACAAAAGGTAATGTGCTCTTAAGCTTCATGGATTAAAAGTCTATGGTATTTAGTATGTGGGAGATAACAATCATGATATACTCTACCTTCGTTAGACCAAATTTAGAGTATTGTGTTCAATTTGGATGCCATATATAAGGAAGCACATTGACAAATTGGGAGAGCATCCATATCAGAGTGATCAGAGTGGTAAGGGGACTAATTATCATGCTAGAGGATGATAAAGAGGATGATGGGGATATTTAACTTGGAAAAGAGAAGATGGAATGAAGTAGGATTTGTTGCATTTTTTTAGGTATTTGAATGGCTGGCAGGGACATATGATCCATTTTATTTGTCCCTCCCTAGAACATTTTGAGAAAATTAGTGACCATAGATTTAGTCTTAATGTAAGGGGAAAATACCCCACAAAACTTTCTAACAATTAAAGCAGTCCAAAACAGAAATGGATTGTTGTAGGTGTTAGTGGGTTCCCTTTCACTATGGACCTTCAAGGGGAGACTGGATCAGTTGTTAGAGATATCATAGATGGGTTTCTTGTTCAGGTACATCTTGGACTAGGTGGCTTCTGGAGTCCCTTCCAACATAAAGATTTTGAGAAGCCATATATAGGGGGATTCCTAGTTCTCCATTAGACCTGACTCCTTATCAGTTACTCTAGGTCAGAATTCCTATTTAATTTAGCCATAAAATAATTTTGGGTTTAAACTATGTTGATGAACCCCATTAATAATGGTCTAGTGGGAGGGAGGATGGCAATGTAAAATGTTTTGGGGATAAAAGGAGGTTGGGTAAAAATGGGAACAAAATGGAGGGGGTAAAGGGTACAATATTATAAAAGATGGTGATTAGCATGTGCAAAACACAAGGAAGAATGTGAGAGGGATTTTGGGGAGGTGTTAGGAATATAGTGTAAAGGTTTTGGTAATGTGTTTGTCAAAGATGCATGATGTGAAGGGATTCCATAATTTGTGCATATGAGGAGTAGGGCATGAGTGGTAGTGGTAGAGGTTGTGTCAGAGATGGCATAGGAGTGAACAGTGGAGGTGTATGCATGTGTCATATCCAAGGAGTAGGGGTAGAATCCAGTGTGTGTGTGTGTATTTGTGTGTGTGTACATATGAGCAAGTGTAGCAGATAGTAGAATATGTGTTTGATGGCTTCATGGTGTAAAGGAGAATGATAGGAGCCTGGATAAAGATTTTATTTGGGAATCTAAACATTGTATTGAAGGAAAATGGTTGTGATGTATGTGACTGACTCATGGCATGGGGGAGGGGGAAATAAAGGGAACAAGTATTTATTAAATGCCATGGTAGAGTGGATAGAGTGCCAGGCCTGGAGTCAGGAAGTCTCATCCTCCTGAGTTCAAATTCAGCTTCAGACACTAGGTAGGCAAGTCACTTAACCTTGTTTGCCTCAATTTCTTCATCCGTCAAATGAGCTGTGGAAAGAAATGGCAAATCACTCCAGTATCTTTGCCAAGAAAACCCCAGATGGGGTCACAGAGTTGAACATGACCAAAAACAAATGAACAACAACCATGTGCCAGTTACAATGCTAAGAGCTTTACAAATATTATTTCATTTTATTCTCACAACAATCCTCTGAGGTAGGTAGTGTTATTATCTCAGTTTAACAGTTTAGGAAACAGAGATTGATTTGACCAGGGTCACACAGCTAGAACATATCTGAGGCTGGCTTTGAACTCAAGGTTTTCCTGACTCCAGGCCTAGTGCTCTACTTACCATCCTACTTTGATGCCAGTGCTAATGTCAGTGTAATGGATTAAAAGAGTGGCTGGCTCCCCACTGCCACAAAATAAAACAGAACAAAAAACAAAACCTTTTCTTAGGCAGGGAAATTACATGGGACAGTTTGTCACTGGACTGATAATACTACAAAATTTCTCCCAGATTCCATTCTGACAGCTCACTTCAGAACTCTGCTATATTTTCCTTTTTCAGTTTTCCCTCTTGCTTTTAGTATTTGGTATCTCTCTGAACTTTTGGCATGAGCTAGTATAGTCCCTTTTTGATCATGTTGTGGATAATTCTCTGTTTTCCCAGGGGAGAACAGGCCACTTGTTTTTCTCTCCCCTACTTCTACCCCATCAATTCAACAATGTCCTGACCCAAACAGAGTTCTTCATCACTATCTCAAAATATGAAAGAATTGTATTGCTTTTGTTGCCTAGTAAGCACCTCTGCTTACAAAGGCAAGGTGTTCGAGTGCTGTAGATACAAGGCTTGGACCAGAATCCCACAGAACTGGCTGTGCTCCCAAGACATTTTGCAGATTTTTAGGAAATGAAAAAGGGCTGTGGAAGGGAATGAAGCAAGTTGTCCTACATCTACGAAGCATAGAGAACCCCTAATTTATTTGACCAAACAAGTAATGAATCTCTCAGTGTTTCTGACCTAGGATATTTTCCATGATAATTAGCTTGCTTTTTTTCTTCTTCTCCCTCCCCTTATCAAGGGAGAAGATAGACAGATGGACTATATTGCCATTTCCTGTTTCCAAAATAGCCTCTTAGTATATAATATGGAGGACCTTCAGGAATTCTAGTAGACCTTTATATTCTTCTTTGGTCTGAAATTGCCAACCACTAGATTTTCCAACTCCATCAGGGCCTGAAGTCTAAGCTAGAACATAAGATTTCCTGCTGGACCCTAAATCATGACATTGGACTGAATATCCCAGGCCTGGTGATCAGTTTTTTTACCATGGTTAGCCATGCCTTTTCTTGATACGTTAGCTATTGTGAAGGTCCTGTGATACTTACTTTGTAATATGTTCACCTTAAATCCTACTTTGGTCATGTAAAAAGCAGTGGAAATTCCTGCCTGCACACTTAGAGCTCAGTATTTGTGTAGTGCATGAGTACTGTATCTGACCCAATTGTACTACCTAGGCCAACCACTATGGCAAGTATCCCACTGAACATAGTTCACGATGAAGGGCACAGCTACCTTTTAGCAATTTTGTCAATAAGGGCAAGCAGCCATAAATGTTACCTCAGTTCATTTGTAATCAGGGAAGGGAGTGAGAGGGACTTCGGAATACCATTGTGTAGGTTTTGGGGAGGGTATCATTTAGGTAATAGCAGGCTGGGACCGAGTAAGAACGTGGTTATGCTGCTAGGCTATTAAAAGAGTAGAAGAAAGGGAAGAATCGGGTAGCTTCCCAGGTTAATTATTCTTACTGAAGTTTCTATACGGCTAAAGAAATAAAAGTGCTATAAAATATTAAAGGTAATTATTTTTAACATTAGATAATCTGTAAAAATTATTTTAAAATTTTTCATGTCTTCCTAATTGTGGTACCTTGGAGGGCAAAGACCTAATTCCCCATTCTAGTTGTGGCTCTGGAGTGTCAGATCATCATGATAGCAGCCTCATCTTATCTCCAATAAGGGAAGCATTTTGATAGCCTACCTCATGACCCTTTTGTACTTGACCCTCTAAACAGAACTTTCAAAACACTTCAATATTGATCTGTTCTCCAGGGGATCAAGTGTGTGTGGGCATGAATGGGGAAACATTATGAATTTCTTAGCTTAATTCTCCCCTTCTCCCTGCCTACCTAGTGGTTCAGCAGGTGATTTCCTTGTCTTGGAGGAAATGGAGTCCACCCAAGGTAGGATAGGACCCTGTATTATTAGAACGTAGGTACTGGTTGTAGAATAAAAGGCAAGAGTCCACTTATTGGAACTGGGGTATAAGACTAAAGGGGAATCAGAAACTGAATTTACTGACTTTATGAGTCTTTATAAATCCCCCTCCAAGGGGCTGGATTAGTCCCAGAGCTTGGAATAATACAAAATTTTCAGTTGGGAATTGTGGCCCCAGCTGTAGAAATTTGGAGAAGGAAGCCAAAAGAAAGGTTATTACATTGAGTCTTGTTCTGGATTTATTTTCCTGCTGTTTTCTTCTGAGAATTTTTGGGCATTTCTTTTACTTTTTTTTGTATTATGCCCATTAATCTGAAAAGTATCTGATTGGATATACAGTCTTATTTGGGAATTTTTCTTTTCTTCCCATGAAACTTGAATTCAAAGTTCCCTTGATTAGATTAATTTCTCTCTGCCATTTAAAAAAAAAATTAGTTTTTGTGAGATGCGCTCAGTCCTTGTCAAGAACTCACCATGCTTGTATCCCAGCATTTGAAATTCTGGTTCTCAGTACTGTTGATATAACCCAAGAGTCATTTACCTTATTTTTTCTTCCAGTGCTAATACCTTTCAAAGGTATTATGGTTTCTGAAGTCTCTTCTAATTTAATCCTCTGATCACTTGCCACTCAATAATTCAATTCTCTATTCAGGACTTTAAAATCACTAGAAATGCATTTGTGGATTATCTGAACAATAACATTTCAGTTTATTTTGTTAAACCTACATAATATTTATGTCAGTGACTTTGAGCTATCTTAGCTAGCTCTGTCAAAATTCACTAATATCACAGCAATCTGAAATAGTCAAAAATATAATGAACTGGTAGACAGTCAAGGGAGCTGGGGGCACAATATAGGGTCTGTCACAAATTGATTATATGCTCTTGAGAAATTCACTTCACCCTTCTAAACCTCCATATTCTCACTTTGAAAATACACGTATTAAGCTAGATAGTCTTCTGTGCTTATTTCCAACCCTAACATTATATTAATTAATAAATAATAAATCAGCATCTTCTAAAACATAGTTCTTTAGAATCCCCTATTCGTAGAGTATTTTTAGGAGCAAATTTGGCATTTTGGAAAACTGTTTTAATTATTTCAAGTTACTAATTTTATCTTCTGAAGGAATAATTTATTCAGCAGTATCTTTAAACCTACAAGAGCTAAATATAACACACTCCGAGCATGTCAAAATGAATTTCATAGGATTAGTTTATATCGTGGGAGAATTTCTCTTGATTGAAGTTGATAAAAGGTGAAAATCATCCATGGTATCAGAATTGAATGATATTTTGACTCCACATCAATGTTTTTCATTAAACAAAGAGGACAGGTAATGATTGGTCCCAACCATGCCTCATTATTTTTTTAATTTTATGAGCAATTGCTTAGCAGTCTGAACTTGTGAAAAGACATGTAAAGGTGAAATTTCACTAATTAAGCAAATTCCCACAGGCATAGGAATAGTCTTTAACTTTTCCATTCAAAAATAATATTGTTGGACTAAGACAAAGACACAGATAGACAGCTTTTGTCTGGGTGGCTTTCTGACTGATACTGAAGATGTCACCTAGATTATGTGATAAATGCAATCTACTTTTAGAGAGTATAGTATCCTTTTAAAAAACACACACATACAATGATACTTGAGTTATTTGTCTATTTGGGGGAATGATGTATTGGAGATTAGGGCATTTTTCATACAACTGAAGCTTCCCTCGCAAGCAATAAAACTATTTCAAAATTTCTGATGGAAATATTTCAAAAATAAAAGGGGGATGGGAAGGGGGAGTAAACATCTACACAGGGCCTGTTATGTGTCAGACACTATGCTACGTGCTATTACCCTCACAATAACCCTCTTATATAGATACTATTATCCCCATTTTACAGTTGAAGGAACTGAGGCAAACAGGGTTAAGTGATTTGCACAGTATCACACAGCTACTAAGTGTCTGAAGCCAGATTTGAACTTAAGTCTTTCTGACTCCATGCCCTCCACTGTCTGCGACATCACCGGCTGCCTCCCTTATTTCCTTCTTTTCTCCTCCCTCCCCATTTTTAAACAGATTATAATAAGTGCTACTTATTCTTGATGATTCAAAGCCATCATTCTGAACATTAGATTTCCTTTGTGCTGTAGGGTAGTGATGTCCACAAGGGGATCCTTGGAGTATGGCATAGAGCTGTAGGCCACAGGCTTCCTCAGGCTGCTGTGATTCAGTTTATTTCTCTTTTTACTGCTATTTTTGGGTCTCCTACATTGCTTTATATTTCAGCTCCTTACACAATGCATAGTATGTACTTGGTAAATGATTAATAATAATAATAATAGCTAACATTTATGTAAAGGGCACCTATGTGGTTCAGTGGATAGAGTATAGGCCTGGAGATAGGAAGATTAATCTTCATGAGTTTAAATCCAGCCTCAGACACTTGTGTGTGAACCTGGGCAAGTCACTTAACCCTGTTTGCCTCAGTTTCCTCATCTATAAAATGAGCTGGAGAAGGAAATGGCAAACCATTCCAGTATCTTTGCCAAGAAAACCCCAGATAGGGTCACAAAGAGTCAGACATGACTGAAATGACTAAATCACATCATTTATTTAGCACTTAGTATGTGCCAGGAATTGTGCTAAATGCTTTACAATTATTATCTCATTTGATCACTCAACCCTGGGAGGTAGGTACTGCTATTATCCCCATTTTACAGATGAAGCTACTGAGTTAAACAGGTTAAGTGACTTGCTTAAGCTTCCATGACTAGTAAGTATCTGAGACTGGATTTGACTTAAGTTTTCCTGACTCCAGGTTCTGTTTAGGGCCACTTCTACACCATTGTATTTCCTGATGAATTGGGTTAGAGAAATGTTTGGATCTGCTTAATGACTCCTTATAAGATGAAAATGCAGTTTCATTTGTTGGAATTTAAAAAACAAACAAAGGAAAAAAAATACCCTTTCCCAGGCTGACTCCAGCCTTCCTTTCAGGACCTGTTAAACATTACTTCTCATCTAGCCACTGTAAAGTACAGACTAATCAGTTTTCTTGTTGTTCTGTAAATACCTACATTTCTGCCTCTGTGCTTTTCCCCAACTGTCCTGTGAGCCTGGAATGTGCTCTTTCCTCATTTCTCCTTTTTAGAATCCCTATCCTCCTTTACAAATCACCTTGTGCCAGCTCTTATTTAAGACCTTTCCTGTTTTTTTGCCACCCTGTTCTTAGCACCTAGTGTCTCCACCGGCCCTCACAGTTAATTTGTATCATTTGTATTTATTTATGTGTGATGTAAGTGCCTGAGAGGCATCTGCCTCTCTGAAGGGTGGGTGTCCTAGAGAATTCTTATGTGGGTTCCCATCCCTTAAACTCTTAGGTGAGCCACCCGTGGTGTAATTGATACCCTTTAATAGTCACCCAGAGGACAGGATTAATTCAAAGTGAAGACATTTAATGAAATAGCATAATAAAAAAAAGCTACAACAATGCATTCCTCCTATACACTTAAGGTGTACTCTCAAAAATGTACAAACACAGAGAACACACACCTAGGCACATGTGTAAGGAACACATGTGACCACATACATGTGGGGTGATGTCGCATGTCTTTCTGGATTCCGGTGGTATCATTATGTACCTTTTCCTGACCCAGAGCTTACAGTCTCTGCTGGACAGGGCTGTTTGTCATCTTTTCTAGCAGTTGCCCCTTTCTGCTCTGCTGAAGTGCTTCATGCTCTTTTGGCTTAATGCCTATACTGTTTATTTTCCCTAACTGTTTTAGAAAAGGCCAAAAAGCCTTTCCCTGGCACCAGCAGAAAAGCCTTTCCTTTCTTGATTCTTCTGCGACTTGACTATCAAGACCTCTAAGTAAGAAATTTTCAGTCCCAGATTCCAAGTTCTATAAAACTAAGATAAGAGTAGTCTCATCTAGCTAGTGGTTTTAGATTTATCTGTACTCCTCTTTTTAGTGAGGGCCTTGGTTCTTGTAAGGGAGACAGAAAGGGAAGAAAGAAAGAAGAAGGAAAAAGATGTTTATTGAATGCCTGTGATGTGCCAAATGCTATATTATGTGCTTTAAAATATTATCTCATTTCCTCCAAACAACCCTGGGATGTAGATGCTATTATAATCCCCATTGTACAGTTGAGGAAATTGAGGCAGATAGAGTTTAAGTACCTTGTCCAGGATCACACAGCTACTCAGTATGTAAGGCTGGATTTGAACTCAGGTTTTCTTGATTTCTAGACTCAATGCTTTTTACTCCCTGCACCCCTAGCTGCTCAGTCATTTATTCTATAAATTCACAATTCTGTGCATTATTCCATTAGTCAGTAAACATTTATTGAGTATTTACTGTGTGCCAAGAACTAGCCATACATACAGAGTCTAAAGACAGTCCATCAAGGAGCTCACAATCTAATGGGGTGAGAAAACAAACAAATATATGCAAAAAAACTCTATACAAGATAAATTGAGAACAGTTAATAGAGGAAAGGCACTAGAATTAAGAGATTAGGAAAGACTTCCTGTAGAAGGAGAGATTTTAATTGAGATTTAAAGGAAGCCAGAGAAGTCAAAAGGTAGAGATGACTAGGGAGAACATTTCAGGCAGGGGGAGCAGCTAGAAAAAAAATGCTTAGAGTCAAGAGATGAAGAATCTTGTTTGTGGAACCACAAGGTGACCAGTGTCATTGGATGAAAGAGTATATAGCAGGGGCTAAAGCCTAAGAATACTGGAAAGTTGAGTGGGGCGCTGTTATGAAGGGTTTTGAGAGTGAAATACAGAAATTTATATTTAGTCCTGATGGTCAGAGACAGCCATTGGAGTTTACTGAGTAGAGTAGTAACATGGTCAGACTCCCTTTTTAGGAAAAATCACTTAAGTAGCTTAATGGAAGTTGGACTGGAGTGGGAAGAGATTTTTGGTGGCCATATTGTAATAGTTCAAGAATGAGATGATGAGGCTCTGCACCATGGTGGTAAGCAGTATCAATGGAGACAGAGTGGGGTATATTTGAGAAATATTAGAAAGACATTATTAGCAGTCCTTGGCAACGGATTAGATATGAGGCATGAGAGATAATGAGGAATCCTAGATGTCGCCTAGATTGGGAGCCTGAGGGTCAAGGAGGATGGTGGTCTCCTCTACAACAATAGACAGTTAGGAAGAAGAGGAGTGTAAACGTAAGGTAATGAGTTCAGTTTTGGACATGTTGAGTTTAATATGTTTACTGGACAGAACAATTTGAGGTGACTGAAAGACATTTGGAACTGCATCATTGGAAGGTAGCAGAGAGTTTGGGCAGAATAGGTGGATTTGAGAATCATCATGGTAGAGATGGTAATTAAATCCCCGGGAACTGATGAGATCACCGAGTGAAGTAGTATATCAGAAGAGGAGGAGAGGGCCCAGGACATCTGTGGGATGCTGTAGTGCTACATTAAAGTGCAATATCCTGTAGAGTTAAGATTGTTTAATTATTTTTTATGTTCCTGGCACATTGTTGTTGTTGTTCAGTTGTTGCAGTCATGTCTGTCTTGCTCTTAGTGACCCATTTGGGGTTTTCTTGGCAAAGATACTAGAGTGGTTTGCCATTTCCTTCTTCCTGGCACATAGTAAACACTTAATAAACAATTATTGTTTGACTCAAAGGTCAGGTATTTCACCCTGACATTCAGTGTACTTCAACATTTTCATGTTTCATGGCCTGAATATAAAGGAGGTAATGGTTATTTGCATAACTACTAAGTTCTGTGAGTCTGGTGTTCTCTACTTTTTCAAATGCTAAGTCTCTCCTGTTTCTCACAGCAGAAAATTAGGCATAAGGCCTAAATTTGCCCAGTCATCTACTCCACAGTCATAAATTAGTTGAGAAACATACTTTGCTTCTCTGCCTTAAACATGGGGAGCCCAACCCAGTCCCTCCCCACTCCAGAAGAATTTTTCTCTTATTTCTTTCTTTACCTCCAAAGTGAAAGGAATTTTCTTCTTCCTTTGACTCAACCAAATGACCCACTAGGAATACAACCCTTTCCTGACTCCTTATAAAGTCTCAAGGTTCCTACATGGCTTTAAAATTATAGCTCACACTTAGGACATGTGTTCTCATTCTAGAGCAGATAAATATAAATGGAAAGGAAACTTGCTATCTAGTAGAGAAGATATTATCCCTAGAGGGGATATTTTGATCTAGGGTAGCATATGAAAGGGAATATTGGGAGATGGGTAGCAAAGGACAGACTTTTAGAAGTAGAAGGCAGATCTCAAAGGTCACATTTTTTAATGCTTCCAGGTAATTTGTCTTTTTTCTAAAATGTGGCACCCTGAATGGAGCATGGTGTATATGTATGCCATTCTGGTCTGACAGTCTTTGGTGTATGTGTCTTCCTCTTTTCCGAATGTATACTTTTCTTAATGTAGCCTGGATTAGTATATACTTTTTTGGTACCATGTCAATATAAATGGCTCATATTGAGAATGCAGTCTACTCAAATACTAATTTTCTTTTCACTCATAGGATCTGCTTTCTAGCCATAGATACTCTATCCTGCATTTATAAATCTGGCCACCTTAGCTCACTTGTGGAACTTTGCATTTATCTTTATTAAATGTCATTTGTGTGTGTGTATATATAATACATATGTATGTATACACATACGCGTTTTCCTAATTGATCCATTTTTGTTCTTTTAAATAGATTTTTTTGGATCTTACCTTTGTATTCCTACTTCTAATTATTGCTTACAACATTATCATCTGCAGTTTTGGAAAAAAATATGCCTTTCATTACTTCATCTAAGGACACTTCATTAGAGACTTTCTCTAGGTCATGGGGAATGAGAGAATTAAAACAGTTGTAATCTGTAAAATTGTAAAATGCTGTTCCATGTCAAACATCATCTATGAATATAGGAAATAACTATCAATTAAATCAATCTAAGGTCAGCAGATAATAATTTTAATGACTAATCTTTAGATCTGGCCATTCAACTATTTTTAAATCCACCAAAATTTTGCTAGCTTTTGGCCCAGTTCTTTTCATCAAATCCATAAAAATATCATGAGAGACTTTGACCAATGCTTTGTGAAAATCCCAGTATACTCTGACTACAATATTCCTCTAATATGCTGGTATAGTTATTCTGTTGGAAAAGAAAATAAGCTTCTACAGGCATGACTTTCTCTTGCTGAGACTGTTAGCTTCCATCAGTAGTGATCTTTACTTCCCTTTCTAAATGCTTAGAAACCATTCCTTTAAAATTGTGTTAGCATTTTTCTGGGAATCAAAGTCAAGCTCATTGGCCTTTAGTTTGCAGACCTTAAAAAAATGGGACCTTGTCCTATCTTCCATCCTGTAATACCTCACATATCTTCTAAGATCTTTAAGAAATCATTAATAGTGGCTCACCTTTGCCAGTTCATACAGTCATGTATTTTGAGTTGGAATTGACCTTAGATTTCATTTGGTGCCAAAATAATAGTTTGTCTGAGGCTTGTAATTTAAACACAGTCACAGTAGCTACATGCCATCTTTTCACTTATTTTGGATTTCTATTCCTTGTTAATCATTAATCCTTCCTTGGCCAGAATTTTTTTTTCCCCTTGGAAAAAAACTCAGAAGATAAAAGTTAAGTAGTCCTGCCCTGTCACAGTGAAGTGCTGCCATTATCTCGTCCATCACAAACCTCCTTTGATCCTTCTATTGATCCCAATGTAGCTTTAAAAAAAACAAAAACAAAAACAAATCTTTTGTTGTCCTTGGCATCCTTAGCATTTCTTGCCATTCTTAGCTTTACATTTAGACTTTGGAATCTTGACACTATTCATACCACAGCATGCTCTGTTTTTGTATTCATCTGCTGTTACTTGACCAATTTTCCATATTTTACATATACCTTTTAGAATTCTGAGACCTTCAATGAATTTTTTTGTGCTAGGCTATCTTTAGGCAGACCTTCGTTTTTCTCCTTTATTGAATAATTTTACTTGTGTCTTCAGAAGCTTCTCATTTCTCTTGGCCCAACTCACACTGCAAAATCTTAGTCAATTGTATTCCATTGATCCTTTCTCTAAACCCTTCAGAAACAATACTCCTAATATTCATGGTACACATTATATTATGCCTGACTTTCATCTCTTTCTGTATATCTTGAACTCTATAACAGTAGCCACTGAGGTTTGTATTTCTAATTCAGTAGCCAGTTTCTTCTTCTCAGTCAAAATCAGGCTGGAATAACAGCTTCCCTTGTCACTTTGTTCACCAGATGTCAACTGCTCTGCTTTTGATAAAAATCTTGAGCAGATGCCAAATATCTGAAGTTTCCTATCACTACAATATTATATTTCCATGTCAGGTTTTTTTTTTATGTCATTTAAATGATCCTTTTGTCCAGGTATTCCATCCTATACCCTATGACAACACTGCTTCTACTTTCTCCTTCCATTAATCCTCAGCCAAAAACTTTTTACCATGATTTCCTTCTTAGATTCTTACATTTCCTCATGTGAGTATAGTTCCTTAAGGTAAAATGTAGCACACCTTGAATATATATTTCTTTTTTAGGGTATTCCACTAAAATGTACTTTTGTTGAGAGCATGTTTTATTTTTGACTTTGTATCCCCTAGATCATAGCACATAAAAGGCACTTGATACATGCTTGTTGATTGAGTGACTGATCTCTAATAAGCTGGCTTAGATATAGATCACAGAGAAACTTTAATTCAATACTAAGGGATTTAGACTTTATACTGTAGGCTCTGGGGAGCCATTGAGAGTTGTTGAGTAGAGGAATGATATGATCACTCTTTGTTAGTCACTTGAAAAGGTAAGTCTACAGAGCTGAAGATATCTTGAGGAAGCAGATACTCTATGAGTACTTATGTTGTTTCTGTCTCTACAGCTAATCATTTGGCATAGGGTAGTTTGCTGGTATATGTGAACTTGGACCCATATATTTTTGCTATTATAGAGTGATACTGGGCAGAAAGACAGAGGGATAGGGCATGTAGAACTTTTCTTATTGCATTATAGTGTGGCATTAATAATTATGGCTACCTGGGAATCTATCCCACTTCTCATGTGCACATGGATATGTTGCTGGTGTTCTTATTCATGGGAAAATCTAGTCAAGAGAATGAATGTTGTCTGCATATTCCTTCCATTTCCTGCATTGTATACTTTGTGGCCTGGGTAGTTCATGGACTGCTTCAGAGTCCAGGTCTAACTACAACTATCTGTGAAAGTTTTAATGACCTTGTTAAACCCTGTCTGAGATGATTCTTGATATAAAGGTGTGCCTGGTAGAGGATTAAAGCCTGTCATATGAAGATTATCCTGTCCCAAGAGAATCGAGCATATCATAAATTAAATGGGTCAAGAAGTGATACTTTATTTTCAATTCTGGCTGTTGGGTCAAATTTGGGACAACATGAAGACATATACTTGGTCTTGCTAATAGATTAAATTTTTTTATAAATTAGAGAGCTCTGCATTGGAGAAGGAAGGAAATTGTTAGATGCTAATCTGGATAGACCTAGAAGAATCCCTGAATCCAGTTAATTCTTGAGAACCAAGGATTAAAAATGTGAAATACACAAAACATGCATAAGATAGTTTTTGATGGGACACTGTAGTAATTTTTATATCAAGAAAGGCTTCATTTAGGAGGTAGCATTTTATCTAAGCTTTGAAAAAAGATAAAGGCAGAGCTCAGAAAAGAATCTAGTCTTAGGAGACAGCATGCTGTGGAAGCATGGAGAAAGGAATGTTTTATGGAGGGACAACAAAGAGAATTTGGTTGGCTTAAAGACTGACTGAAAAGGAGTGGCCAGAAAGGTGGGTGGAAGCCAGATTGTGAAGGGCTTTAAATGTTAAACTTGACTCAAAATAATTTGGGTCTGGTAGAATTTCTTGAGCAGGGGAGTGATATGATCATACATTACTTCAGGAATATCACTGTGTGGAGATTAATTGGAATGATGAGAGATGAAATAGGGATAACAATTACAAGGCAGGGTGTAAGAGGCACTTAGAGTAGGTGGTGGAAGACCTGAACTATGGAGGTGCTGAAATTTCATTTCCTGTAGGAAGTAGTCCTCCTCAGCTATTAGTACATTCCTTTCTGCGATTATCTTCTATCCAATGTGCACATTTTTTGTCAGTGTCTATTTACATTTTGTTTCTCCCATTAGAGTGTAAGCATGAGAATAGAGAATATTTTGCCTTTCTTTTACTTTCCAGAACTTAGCACAACGTCTCTCACTGTGGACTGACTGGTACCTCTGTGGGTGGGGATAAGGGGACAGTTGCAGAAGATATGAAAGCAGATTTGATATATTTGGCAACTCACTGGTTATGTGGAATAATTGGGTGGAAATTGAGAATGACTCAAAGGTTACAAATCTGGGTTATTAGAATGATAATAACACTGTTCACAGAGATAGGGAAGGTTAGGAAGAGGGATGGCTTCTGGGGGATATATAATGAATTATGTTTTGGACGGGTTGAGTTTGAGATGCCTGTGGATTTCCAGTTGTAAATATCCAGTAGGCAGTTGGTGGCGTGAGATGAGATTAGGAGTAGATTTTTAAATCTCAGCATCATTTGTGTAGAGATAACTGAACCCATTATTGTTCTCTCACTGAAAGAGAGAAGAAAAGAAGGTCCATTGAGCATTGAATTATGCTGGGGGTTTGGGGGGTGGGTTATGGATGAAATGCCAGCAAGAGCCTAAGGAATGGAGAAGTTAGGTAGGAAGAGAATTAGGAGAAACCAATTACATTGAGACCCAGAGAGAATATATAGAAGAGTGGTGTAGCGGCAAGCACCCCAAGCGCGTCCTCAGGGTGGCCGCCCATACAGGTTCTTGGATCTGCTTTGTTAAAGGAAAGCAACTCAAAATGGGTTAACAAGCTTACTTTAATCAGTCAGA
>NW_027185890.1:420416-488942 GCF_028583685.1 Petaurus breviceps papuanus
GGGGGGGGCCTGGACAACGGCTTCCCAGAATACAGATCAAATCACAGAACACTTCTCAAAGTGAGCCTCCAAAACAAAGCCTCACATCAGGACTTATATAGCCTTCTCCTGGCTCAGAGAATGTAACAACCTTATTGACTCACTGGCCAATCAAGAAGTATCTACTGAAAAACAAGCCTCCCACCCCAGGCTTCAGGTGCACTTTAGCCTAGGGGCAGGGAAGATCTTCCAAATTTGCATTCCCATTACAAGTGGTTGCAGTGGCAAATGTGGCAAAGGAATAAAGAAATTTGAGGATTGAGGAAAGCCATTTTAATGTGGTATTGAGGAGTAATGAAGTCAGAAGTTAGATTATAAGAGGTTGAAAATTAAGAGGAAAGGGAGTAGAAGTAACAAGTGTAGTTAGCCCTTTCTAGGAGTTTGGCTGTGAAAAAGGATAGGGGATATATCATAGGAAACTTTGGCTTTAGGAAGTGTGTGTGTGTGTGTGTGCATGTGCGCACACACATATTTGAAAGAATCAGAAATACTTGAGCATGTTTATAGGCATCAAGGATGGTGCCAGTAGATAATTAAATGAAAAGGGAAAAGGAAATAAGCTTTTATATAGTACCTACTATGTTCCAAGTACTTGAGCAGGGAAGTACTTTACAAATATCCTATTTGATCTAATAATAACCCTGTAGGTTCTGTTATAATTCTCATTTTATGGTTGAGTAAACTGAGACAAACAGAGGTTAAGTGACTTGTGCACTGATAGCTAGTAAGTGTCTGAGTCAAATTTGAATTCAGGGCCTCCTGACTGCAGGGCCAGTGCTCTATTCACTGTACTACCTAGGTGCCCTCCCCCCTTCCCCCGTGCTCTATTCTTGATGAAGCCATGATGATTCTTGGTGATCACAACTTTTCTTTTTGAATGTTTTCTTATTCTATGCTTAAAAAAAAAAAACCCTATCCATTGTATATTTTTTGTTGAGAATTGAAGTCTCAAGCTAGCTGATCCATAGTTTGCAAACTCCTTTCTTCCATCTTTTTTTTTAAGACAACAATCAGGAGAGTTTTGGGTTATGTCCTCCATTCCCAATATTTTCCCAAAGGTTAATGACAGCAGCTCAATAATCACATCTAACAGTATTTCTGGTATTTGTAGAGGTCAACTAGATCTGAAAACTTGAACTTCATCAGTGTCAGCTGCATGCTTCCTTTACTATATCGTTACTTATCTTGAGTATGAGCTCCCTAGAACCATTTTTTATCTTTTCTTCCCCTTGCCTCTCCTCTCCCCCTAGTCTAAGGATAATTTTTCTTGGTAGAGAAGAGATAAGCAAAGCAAGAGGAGAGGGTTACCCTTAGGTATCCTTGCCATCTTTAGCACTGAGTTCAGTGCTCTGGAGTCTAATTTTATAGTACTATGCCACACTAATGTATTGATCTTTGTTAAGGCACCACTGCTTCCATAGTCTATATATTATCTTTAAAAATGAGTTTGTTATTGAGTTCCCTGTGTATCCACATCATTTTTTTAATGGTATGTTATCAGATTATGACCATATTGTCAACATATTTCTATGATATGAGAAACACTTGACCAAGGAGGTATAGTCTTAGTGCTTTCTTTGTCTGGGAAAGTAGAAGGGTTGGGATTCTAATCAGTAAGTCTGCAAGTAAGTCTTAATTCATGGAAACCAAAATGCTAGATTGGTGAGTAGCAGGGAATATGTAGCACACCAAAATACAGAAGTCTGTATTATTAGAGTAACATGTGCCATTCAGGGTTGGCAAGTTTTTTTCCTTAAAAGGTAGTGAAACTGTTTTTAAGACTTATGTGGTCTAAGAGATTAAGGCTTAAACCAATGATGAGCTCCCTGGTCACCTAGGTGTAAGAGATCAGATAATTATCCAGGGGAAGAATTTCCCAGTGTAGATAGGGAGAGGAAGAGTCTTAACAATATCGGGTGCATGTGAATCATATATGTCTACATTAAAGTACTAATAATGCTGTTTTAAACCTTGGGAATCTGAGTACTTACAAGGTGACCTAATGACTACCATCAGGGATGGTACTTAGTGACTTTTATCTGGATCAGGACAACAAATTGGAGATGTGGAAGGTTTTCAGAGTACATTAGGGTGCTTCAAGTCAGGAACTAAGCTCTAAAATGAAATTATGCTGTATTTACAATGTATGCATATATACAGTAAACATACAGGTATACATATATGCTTACAAGTCTACATACTAGGTGATAGTGCCCTGGAAAACTCCCTAATCCTGGTCTTAGAGACCAAGATGAAAACTCTGCCCTGATTACATTTTCTCTGCACCAAGCGAGCATATAAAGGAAGCACTATTTATGGGGAAAATTTAAATGGCTTTTTAATAAATTGCTCAAGCATTCCAGAGCAATAGAAATGTAATAGATATTCAGAAATAACTACAAGTGGAAAGGAGTGGAACTTTGCAAATGTGTGTGCAGTCTGTTTTCTAAGCCCAACAGAATTTTTCTCTGTTTTATGGATAAGTGCCTTAATCACTTATTGAGACCAGACTTCTGAAGAAACAGAATACCTCAATTTGAATCCTTGTTTTTTTTTCCTTACTAATTTTTGTAATTTTTCTACTTTATGGAATCCTTCTCTTCCCCCTAGATGCAGTTTAAGCACCATCTTTTTCATTCCAGGCCTTTTCTGATCATGCTGTAACTGCAAGTGTCCTGTTCATATTTAATGTGTAGTTTTTTTCTTTTTACACATATTCTGTATATACACAGATATGTCTTTGTTTCTAACCTTTTGAGATATAGGTTGCTAGTGAGTATTAATTGTTTGTTTAATTGTATTTATATCTCCAGTGTCTAGCATGGTGGTTGGCATATAAAAGGCATTTAATAAATACTTGTTGATTGACTCATTATAAGATGTCTCAGTCTGCTTACCAGATTTTCTAGAAAAGATTTAAGTGTTTTGCATAGATATGGGGAATATTTTGGAAGGAAAGAGTCTAGGAATTTGCATGCCTAGTAAGCAGAAATATAGAAGTCATAAACACCTTTAAGTTTGGATCTAATACTGCAGTGGTATCCAAAGGTTTTTTATTATACATCCTCATCAGTAAAAATGTTTGAGCATGAAATCCAATATATGTGCATTATCTATAAATTATATATCTACTAATATATTAAATATTATATACCTGTAATATATTAATATTGTATTATACAATTGTATAATATAGTAAATATTCTATACCTATTATATAAAACACAAATTTAAAAGAGGATAAAGATAATAATATCCCAGAGGGCCAGCCTATCTAATTAACAATTTCTTTTTAGCCAAAAGAGAAAGAAGGGGGAAAATAAATCAACCTAAATAATACATCAAAAAATTCTGAAAATATATACAGTGTTCCAGATCTGTGAACCTCCCATCTCTACAAAGGAGTGTGGGGAGATGATTTCTTACATCCCTTCTTTGGAGTCATGCTTGTTCTTTACAGTTTTGAGACTTTTTTTTTATTGTTTTGGGGTGGTGATCATTTGTTCCATTTGAATTATTGTCACTCTTGTGTATGTTTTTTTTCTTGGCTCTGCTTACTGCACTCTGAATCAGTTCTTGTAAACTTTTCCATGCTTTTCTGTATTCATCATATTTTTTTATTTCTTGCAATGCAGTAGTGTTCTGTTATATTCATATATCACAAGTTTTTTTTTAGTTATTCCCCTTTTGATGGAAATATACTTTCTTTCTTGTTCTTAGCTATTACAAACAATACTGCTATAAATATTTTGACACTTATGGGGACTTTTTTTAATTAGTAAATTCTTGGGGCATATGCTTACCAGTAGAATCTCTGGGGCAAAGGATATGGATATTTTATTTGCAGAATTCCAAATTACTTTCCAAAATATTTATACTAATTCATAGCCACACCAACAATACACTAGTATGTTTGTTTTCTTACAACTTCTCCAACATTGACTGTTACTGTATTTTGTCATTCTGGCACATTTGTTGGGTGTGAGGTGAAACCTTAGAGGAAACATCTTCATATCCTCTCCTCTTCCTCATTATTGCCAATTCCACTTCATTTATCAGTCTATTTATACTTCAGTATTTGAGGCACTATTATGGCATCCATCTGTGTGTATTCCCTAAACCAAGTAAAATCACAGCCCCTCGATAAATGAGGAGTTGTTATAAGTTACTGTGGTGACCAAAACTCATTACCATGTGGTCAACCTGGGTCAACTTGATGAACCTTTTTGAGTTGAGCCAGGTTGGTCCAATACCATGTACCACATCCAGTACCAGTGTGCCACCCATCATATCATTCATCCTTAAAGCCTCTTTGGCTTAATAGGATTTGCCAGGGCTTGTGCTCTACTGGTATAGCTTCGGAGAATACAGGATCATGTTCCTACCATAATGAATCATGGGAGTATGAATTTAATTTTGGAAAATCTTTGAAGTATGAAGATCTTAATTTGAGTCCTGCTTCGGATACTACCGTGTAACCCTGAGCAAGCCATTTTATCTCAGTTTCTTCATCTGTAAAATGAAAATAATAGCATCTCTTTCACAGAGTTGTGATACAGTGAGATAATATTTGTAAAAGCCCTTTGCAAACCTTAAAGAACTATATAAATGTTTCTCTTCATCATCATCATCATCTCCTCTTCTTTTTTCTCCTCCTCCTCCTTCTCCTTTCTCCTTTTTCCTCATTTTTCTCCTCCCCCTACTATGCTTCATATTCCTAAGTCTTCTTTTATGGTCTGCAAGCAAACACAAAACAGTCTTGAGGTGACTTGGCTGAGGGGATATAGCACTAGACTTAAAACCAGGAAGCCCCAAGTACAGATCCTGTCTCAGGTATAATTAGTGACCCTGGACAAGTTACTTAACCCCTTTCAGTCTCAGCTTCCTCATGTATAAAATGAGAATAGTAAATCACAGACTGCTTATGAAGATTAAACGAGATGGCATATCTCCTGGTACAAACTGCTTTGTAAACCTTAAATGCTAGCTGCTTTAATAATAATAATAATTTCTATTCTTTCTAAGATCTAAGGAAATTTTATTGGTCTGACACAGTTTCTTTATTAAGAACCCATCCTGACTGGTAGTGATTGCCCCTTTCCTTTCTAAATGCTCATAAGCTATTCTATTATTGTGTTTCAGAATATAGCTAGGAATAAAAGTCAAATTTCTCAGTCTATAGTTTGAAGAATCTACCTCCACTCCTTTTGGAAAACCAGGACATTTGTCTATTTCCTGTTCTTAATCTCCATGTTTTTTTTTCTGAAATCATGAATAAGTCTGCTCAGTAGTTACCCAGGCAAGTTCTTTAATAACTTGGGGAATAGTTAATTTGGGTCTCCTGGTTTGTACTCGTTGATAGCAGCTAGGTGCCCACTTGTTATCTTAACATGTTCCCCCCTTTCCCCCTGCAACGGCCCATAAGTAAAACAGGAATTGAATGGTTCTTCCTTCTCTTTGTCATCTTAAACCTCTTTCACTCCAAACAGAAATGTTATCCTTTCTTGGATCTTCCTCTTGACTACAACGTAGCTAACAGAGGATTTTTCTTGTGCTTAGCATTCACTGCTATCCTTAGCCCTACCTCTAGCATTCCTGACATCTTTATAGGTCGGTGCCATCTTTTGTTATTAATCCTCATTTTCTTGTCCTTTCTTCTATTTTTGTGCCTTGGTTCTTGAATTTTTTTTAATCCATCTTATCTAATACGTCTTCACGATCCCATGAGGGTTTGTTGTTTTTGTTCAGTTGTTTTTCAGTCATGCCCAACTCTTAGTGATCCCATTTGGGGTTTTCTTGGCAAAGATACTGGAGTGGTTTGCCACTTCTTTCTCCAACTAATTTACAGATGAGGAAACTGAGGCAAACAGGGTTAAGTGACTTGCCAAGGGTCACTCAACCAGTAAGTGTCTGGGGCAATATTTGAATTCAGGAAGATGGGGGCAGCTAGGTGGTGCAGTTAATAGAGTACAATCCCTGGAGTCATAAGGATCTGAGTTCAAATCTGGCCTCAAAACTTAACACTTACTAGCCCTGTGACTGTGGGCAAGTCACTTAACCCCAATTGCCCTGTCTTCCCCCTTCCAAAAAGCAAAAAAAAAAAAAAAAAGTGAGTCAAGGGATGGCCCCTTTAATTAGAAAAAAGAAATGAACTCAGAAAGATGAGTTTTGTTGCCCCCATTACTGTCTATAAGCTTCATTCTTAGATTATTGCAGTCTCCTGGCTAGTTTTGTTGCCTTCAGTATCTCTTCTTTCCTATGCTAGTAAAAACATGCAGGTTTAATCTTTATAACCCTACCCCAATCTGCCTTTCCAGATTTAACCTCCATGTGCTTTCTTCCCTCTATGAATGTTCTGCTCTAGCCAAACTAGTTTACTCTTGCTTTTCTTCCCTTCCAGTAAAAACATATGAAGTTCTCCACCCTTACTGTCATTCCCATATACATATCTAAATCGTATTCAATTTTCAAGACCCAACCCTGAACCCACACATTCCTTGAAACCTCCCCTGATTTCTCCAGACAGATGGAATTTCTCTTTCTTCTTACCTCTAATGTCATTTAGTGACACATTACTTGTACCACTAATATTTTACCTAACTGTATTTTGCCTTATCTTTTAGCCATTTCTGTATATGCCCTCTCCCCTCCTAAATTATATTCTTGTGGAGAACAAGAGCCATTTTATGCTTCTTGTTAACTCTATAGTGACCCTACTTTGGAGGGACCTTGCATGTAGTAGTTGCTTGGTGAATACAGTGATATCTCAATTGATATGTCATTTGGATATAAAATTGGCCATCAATCTGTATTGAGTATAAAGTAGTAAAATTACGTTGTTATGACACTGAAAGTTGGGGCAATTGAGCTGTGGGGCAAGTGTGGATAGGGATGGGCCACTAAATGAGGGCCATCTTGAAAGATTAGGAGTGGCCCATCCAAAAGGGCTTAGGAGAATGCTGGACCATTAGGAGAAAGGAAGTCATTTCTATGATTCCTTTTAGGTGTTTCTCAGGGCAAACTGATGGCAAAATCATTATTGAAAAAATATTTTAAGTAGCAGTTGTGTTCTCATATTGTGAGCTCCCCTGCCCCCTTTTATATTATTCTGTACTCTATCTTTATATGTCTTCCATAGTATTTCAACATTTTAAAATGATAATATTTGTTGACTGATCCTTCAAAATCTCTTTGGATCATGTTACTTTATTCTCAAGAACATGCATGGCTTCCCAGTACTGGGCATACCAAATCTTTTGTATGCTTTTCAAGGTCTTACTTTAATTAGGAGAAATCATTTCCAATGGCTTCGCATCATATAGTATCTACTCTAGTCTTTTCACTGTTCTCTGTGACACTTGAAAATTTTTGTCTTATTAGAAATAAATTATCAGCTATGCATTCTAATATGCAAAGAAGAAAAAAAAGGAGTGCATATCACTTGTTACCTCTGGTCTTTTTTAAAAGAATCTGTTGCACTTTACTCAATGATAACAGTATTGCCCTGTTTGTGTCCCTTTCTGAAGTTCTTTTTATGTTCTTTGGCTCACACTTGTTTTTAGGGCTTAATTACATTTCTTGGGCCTTTCTCATGTTGTCTTCCCTTCTTCACTTTACATATCCAACTTGTAACCAGCTTTCAGGACTTTTGGACACAGTAAAAAACAAACAAACAAACAAATAAAACCCCAGCATTCATTTAAAATGTATTCATTCAATTCAATTCAGCAAATATTTATTAGGTCCCTCTTTGTGTGAGGTCCTCTGTTAGCTATATTGTAATTTGTTCCTATATTTTGGAAGTGCTCTTTAAGCCATCCTATTCCTCATTATGAAATTACATTGGCACTCAGTAACTGGAAAGCCCACATAGGCATGCTTTTTTCCAGTGAACTCATCAGTTCATTGGTATCTTAAAGAATGTTTTCTCTTTTCAAAAAGCCAAACAAAGCAAACACCTGGTTCTCTTCAGAGAACTTAGTTATAGGTCTTCATTAAAAATTTAATTCATGTTGACTCAGTAAAATCAAATATGTTGTAGGTTTTAATGGGCTGGAGGAGGGAGTGATCCTCTGAAGATCATTATTCTTTTATTGTTTCTTTCGTCTTAAGCAAAAATACGATGTTTATAGACATAAGTCTAGTCCCCTTCTTAGGACCTTATGTAAAAGTTGGTAGGTTAACAGCATCTGTTTTCTAGATGAGGAAAACAATCAAAGGATTATGCAAAGTCAGGAAGTGCTGAGGCCTCCCAGGTGGGAAATAGAAAGGGTTTTAAGTTATTACTTCTAACTTCTCCATAATAACCTCTCTGTAGACCAGGTACTGTTTCTATAGGAGTGTATCTTTTTGTAACACCTTCTTTAACAGGGAACCCAAGTTTTAGTTACAGAGATGAAAATTCAGTCATTAGACTGTTTTTCATTTCAGACTACTTGCTTAGAAGATGCTGTTTTTGTTATTTCTTTTGAAGTTGGTTTGTTGCTGTAGAGTCCCCTCAAAGGAATTTGCTCTCTATGCTGAGAAAAAAAAGTGTCACTTCCTTTTTATAAGGAACAGATAGCTAGACGCCATTAAAATGGAATGGAAAACTCCACACATTCTTTGACTTTTTAATATAAAAACACTTTAAAAGCAGCTGTTATGTGCAGGATATTGTTAGGTGCTACGTGAAAGACTAAAATTTGAAGCCACCTTCATCATGGAACCTTATCTGACCTCTATGTAAAAATACTGTCATCCTCCAAACTTTGCTCAAGCTTCTGTGCCCCCCCCCCATCATTGCATTTATTTCATTCTACCTTGTATAATAGTTATTTTTGCTCTTGTTCCTTCCCTAAGAAGGTTGTAGACTTTGAGAACAGAGTTAATGTTTTATTTCCACATAACCTACCACAGTGCTTTGAACTTAATATAATTTTGCTGAATGGAATTGTTGAGATATATGACAAGGTTCCTGATCTCATGAGTCTTGTAGTCTACTTGAGAGATATGATTTATTCAAAATAAAACTACTACTACTACTACTACTACTATTACTACTGATGGGGTGCTTGGGATCTATGTATATAATATCAGTTTGTAACATCAGTTTGTAATATCAGTTTGTATTATCAGTTTGTAAAATCAGTTTGTAAAACTAGTCTGTAAAATCACCCCTCCCCAGCCTCAGGGCATTAACTCTGCCCCTTCCCCCTGCCAGCACTCTGCTTAGCAACAACTCATGAACTGTTCATCTCTGCTTGGAACAATAACAAGCTACAGCTATGAATCCTTCATTAAACCATCTATAAACATTTTAGCTTAGGCAAATGTTATCTCCCCCTAGTATAGTGGCCAGGTGCATCTATGAACCCTTCAGTGCACTATCTATAGGTTAACTCCTCAGCCAATTATACATATACTGAGTCTCTGTTAGCCTTGGTTCCCAACATCCATCTTGTCAAACATGACACTGATGATTGGCAGACTAGGCACTTCTCAGTCTTGACCACTAGCTGACTTAGTGATGCTTCAAGCTTAAAACCACATCTCTAGGATTCCCCCCCCCCCCCTTGGTCTATTTCCCTGTGAATTATGGACAGTATGCCTTCACAGTTGACATTAAAAGGGCATGTTCAGGGGCGGCCAGGTAGCACAGCAAGTAAGAGCACCGGCTCCAGTGTTGAGAAGACCTGGAGATCAAATCCCGGGCTCAGACGCTCAGCACCGCACCTAGAGATAACTGGCCGTGTAGCCTTGAGCAAGTTACTTAACCCCAATTGCTTAAAAAAAAAATAAAATAAAATAAAAGGGCATGTTCCTTTAAGCACTGACCACTCCTTAACTCCTCCCTAATCCCACCCTTACTCACCTAGTTAGCATAATTGACATCTGATTTACTGTCTTGACTCCTTAAAAACTATACCTGTGACTTCTTTAAGTTTGCAGGCTCCCTAAGAACCCCTGCCCACTGAAAAGTGTAACAATAAACTTGCAGGTTCCCTAAGAACTCTTGCCTGCTGTAAAGCATAACAATAAACTTTTACAATCCTAACTCCAAGTTTGCTTGGGCCCAGTGAATTCTTTCCAGACTGAATCACAGGGATTCTGGTCATTGATATTGATCAGAGTTTCTGTATAACCGATTGCCATCTCCCCATCTCTACTCCTCCTCCTCCTCCTGCTACTACATCATCTTCTTCATATATCCATATCTACCTATCTATCTATCTATCTATCTATCTATCTATCTATCTATCTATCTATCTATCTATCTATCTATAATTGTGTGTGTGCGTGTGTGTGTGTGTGTGTGTGTGTGAGAGAGAGAGAGAGAGAGAGAGAGAGAGAGGAAAGAATCTTAAATTTGACAATTTTTTTCCCCTAACTTTTTTTTTTCAATTTGCTAACCAAATAACCAAATCCATTTTGGCTTATAGAGCACTGGACCTGCAATCAGGAAGACCTGAGTTCAAATTTGTCATACTAACTGTATGACCTTGGACAAGTCACTTAACACTTGTTTGCCTCAATTTCCTGAGCTATAAAATGGGTATCATAATAATGCCTCCCTCCCAGGCTTGTGAGAATCAAATAAGATAATATTTGTAAAATATTTAGTCCAGTTTCCTGGCACATAATAAGTGCTATATAAATGCTGCTATTGCTGCTTATGATTATTATTACCACCACCTCATGGAGTAAGGGAAAATTGGAATTGGAATTGTTTTTAGATCCATATCATTAAAACAAAAGCTTCCTGAAATTAGGGCAATTTCATTATTGAGCTCTGACACCAACTTTTAGCCCCATTCTTCCTTTTATCCCATCAGAATCATTCTAAGTCATCTTAATGCTTTCAAAGTTGTGCTCCATTAATGGAGGTAAGGGGACCAAGAAAATTTAGTGTGATTTGGAAATACTCTTGTTGGCTAAGTTTTCATTGTATGCAATCTGGGTTATTATGTCTCCTTCATTCTGACAGTTTCCTTGTCTCCCATCTTTCCTTCCATCTGCCTTAGGGATAAACTCTCTTTCTTTGGCCTCTATTACTCTCTAGATAGTAAGTCATCTACTTCTGTGTCAGACACATCATGTTGAAATCTGTAACTTCCACGAATAAAAGAAGGTTTTGGGGTGATTTTGAACTATATTCAATGTGTTTCACAATTAGATTCAAGGTAGACTTACAGGCTGAAATTTTTAGAGGATGGAAGGTATATAGCTGAAGCAATAGACATATTTTCATCAAGACAAATGATCTTCAAAGAAATTGTTTCCAAAATTCATCAACATAATCAATGAACTTATCTAATTTTAATAACTTTCCCTCCAAATAAATTGCTCTTCAATTACTCAGTCAAAGTAACTCTTTAAAATTTCTTTAGAAATATTTTTAAAGGTAAATTTGAGCATCACCATTGTTTTTCACAACACTTTCCAGTGGTGTCTTTTTAAAAAATATAAAAATGATCTCTGGTTTGAATATTCCATAAAGCTTTCCATTTTATCTCCTAGATTGATTGTACTTGCTCATTTATAGTGCCTCCATAGATTTTCAGATTATGATATCTTTAGCCTTCTGAAGCTAAGCAGAACTGATCAGGTCCTCTTCTGGGAAATACAACTGATATGAGCAACACTTTGGGAATGATTCAATAGGTTGTACTGTTCTTTTAGGAGATATTGAACTCATGCTGCAGTATGACTCATGCTATTGAGAGAATTCTGACATAGGAAGAATTCTTCTGCATTTGTCTAAAAATCTTTCTGCTGTTACTTTATTAGTTTGATAAAGAAATGTCATATAATTGATCTAACCCTTTTTCTCCCTTTTGTTCTCCATATCTGCAACCCTGTTCTCTGATTACCCTAGCCTGTACTGAGTCTAATGTATGCCACTTCCTGTCATAGCAAACAGTTTAGCAATTTATTGTTAAAAGTTAACTTTTTTCAGTTATTATTGTTGTTTGACTTCTGAGGCAATTAATACTATGTTTTTTTTTAATTCTATTTTGTTTTCAAAGGGGCCGATAACATTAGGAAATACTGGAGTCGCTACTACCAAGGATCTCAAGGGGTAATATTTGTATTAGACAGTGCCTCTTCAGAAGAGGAACTAGAAACCTCTAGAAAAGAACTGCATTCAGCTCTTCAGCACCCACAGTTATGTACTTTGCCATTTTTAATATTGGCCAATCATCAAGACAAGCCAGCTGCACGATCAGTACAAGAGGTATGTCTTTCCTACCAGAGCATTCCTGGGCATACTCACTTTCTTTATGTTTGCCTCAGCAAACTGGAATATTGAAATATGTATATGATTATGCGTATATTTAAAAATTATATTTATGCTCTTACTCTTGTTAGCAGAAACCTGTAATGATCTGATGTGCATTTATTCTACAGACATCCATTTCAGCGAGCAAAGAGCTGTCTACCTGCTTAGTGAGACCAAAAAAGTGTCAAGCCACTTGTTGTGAATTTTTTGTTTTCTCCTTTGACAATATATAAAAGTGTTTGTTCAAAAGTATTATTTTTATATCCAAACTTTTATATTACATGTTCACAGCTGTTTAAGTTATGCACGAAACCTATCATGTTCCTACCTCTCATGTCTTATCTAACACCATACTCCTTTCTTCACTACTTATTACTGAAATTGGAGGAAATGTTCCTTTTTCAGGCTAAAATATGATATTTTTTTTCTTGGCTTGACAATTCCATAACAACCAATGAATCTAGAAATGGTCTATTGTCTTCCTTGTTTTGTTTTTCTTAAATTATTATATCTTATCTGTCAATAAGGCCAATTTTTGGTAGACTATGACAGTGTTTCATTCAATATTTTTGATTTGTGGTTTGAAATAATATGACATTAACGGTGGTAGACTCTTGTCTAGTGAAATCAGAACTTTTGTTGTGTTCTATTACCCCTAGTAACTTTTAGGATAGTTCCTTTTTTATTGTGGAAATTATTTCTCAAGTGATTTTGAAAGAAAATAATTAATGAGAATGACATTTTAGTTCATAATCTCAAAATGGAGCAAAAAGCCAAGATCATTGTAAATTTTAATTCAATTCTATATCATAGTGTATACTATGACTACTGTGCATTCTTATCTACAAAATGTTTTCATACTATGTCACATGTGGTTGGTTTGGATGACATACTTTGAAATTATAAAATACTAAATAAGTATTATGGCAGTACAATATTTATAACACCTTAGTTTTGGACTACTATTAATGAATATATATACGGAAGAACTCTGTGCGCCAAGTCTGCCTGGGTAATATATTGCCTCATCAGCTATGAAGCCATTTTTTATATGTTGCTTTAATTTACAAAAATTAAAAGCTCTTCATAATTATAGGTGTCATTATTCAGAGAAGTGAGATTGTGAGAATCATCTAAATTTTAATTCCTGATGTGATTCTAATCCTTCCTTGTGGCCTTAGCTGATTTCATTAACTTCTTGGCATTCATTTTTTCTGCATGGAGAATGGATATAGTAGTCCTTTATTTGGAATAGCTGTGTTGATCAGTTTGTTAATGCTTATAGAGAATTCTTTAGTTGAAAAATTCATTTATTTTGGTGTTTGTTTCAGGGATTGTTCAGGTCAAGAACATTTTTCTTAGAACATATTTTCTTAAAAACCCTGTCTCAACCTCTTTTTCCTGAGAATTGTTCTCTTAGGAGTTGTCTGTAATTATTTAGTCCAAAGCAAAAGTTCTTGTTAAATACTATGCATTTTTAAAGGAAAGCAGTCATTTAGAAATTGTAAGACTTTTGTTGTGGGAAAAATAAATTTTGATTATTCATAATTATACATTTTTCCTGATAAATGATACTGCTGAATTAAATGTGTTATTTGTCTGATAGAAAATTCTTACTCAGACTCATTTTCAGAGGTAAAATCAATGAAACTGAATAAAGGAAACTTTTAACAAATACATTAATTATATGCCTTATATATGTTGGCCAGCCTTACCCCAAGAAATTCTCATTCTCACTCTTTTCATTGTTTAAATATTCTTTAGTATTCTTTGCAAAATGATGAAGATGGGAAATTTCTCATTAAAATAGTCAGGAACCTACTTTGAAATTGGTGCATGCATTTCATATGTAGAGAAATTGTTTAGCTGTAATTTTTTCCTTTTTTTATTTGCATCAGTTATGAGAAGCCAGTTTTTGTCTGTATGTAATTTTCTACTTAGTATCACAAATCCCACCTTTGCCTGAAGTGAAGCCTTTGTTTTGACTTAGAATTGGTTTAAGCATATATGCGATATAAACATCTGCTTTTAAAAAACCTTTCATTATTGGGATATATTTATAATTTATCTCTCTATCTTTGGGAAAATGCCATAAGTTTATTTTTTTTTACTATGTTTAAACTGCTCCCACAACATACATTTATTTTTCTGCACAGGGTGTGTTATTAATTTATTAGTAAAATTCATGTAGGAATATATCTTTAAAAATTAAGTCAAATCCTCACTTCCAGAAGAAGAGTAAGGAATGTTTTTCTAATTTCATAATCTATATTTGCCACTTAGTAGTGACTTTAATTTAGAATTGGATCACTAAAAACATTTCTTCCATTACCTTTAGTAAACAATCAATATTTATACCTCAAAACTTATGTACATTAGAATATGCACCTGTTAAGTGCATTCTATTTTGAAATTCCAATCTACTTTGCAAAATACATTACTGAGAATTGTGGGCAAGTGCTATTGAAGGTGTGTTCTGGGTTCTGTTCTTTCAGAACAATGGAAAAATACCTTCAGTTTACATAAGAATGATGAACAATTGTTTGATGCAGTTAAGGAGACAATGAGTCATAAAGGCTTATTGGTTCTTTCTGATTAAATTGTTAAGTTCTGTGCTCACTGCATAATGCAGACATTGCACAATTACTTATGCTGTCTTTGGAGTAGAAGGGTATACACCCCTTTAAAGAATTTACTGGCATTATTTAATGAGGATATCACTGATTTTGAGAAGACAATGAAATCTGAGGAAAGAAGCTGAGTTATTATGGATTACATAGAGAATGATTCCAAAAAGAATGAAAAACTGCCAGGACTGTATTCATTTCAGTGCTCTCAGTGCTGCTAAGTAGAAATGTTTGTGTAGAATACTAAAAAAGAAGGATGATAGTTAAAATTACTGTGTAACCCACAGTCAGAGGGCAACATGCCCAATTATTTTGTTGCCATTTCGAAGTACAAGTGCAGTCTTGAAGAGGGCATATTTTCCCTTCATGTAATATCCTTAGAGTACTAACAGGGTTATTAACCTTATCATATTAAAAATATATCTATATATATGACATGTATATGATGTATTTGTGTAGGCTTTTTGCACACATTGTTATAATGCACAGTGAGGATTTAGGTTTTGAACATCATGTTATCTAACTTTGCTTTTTAATTGCAAAAGCCCTAGGAAGAACACCCTTTATAAACTGTCCGAAGGCCAAGCACTCTCTGCAACAGATGTTTGTTGTATTCACTTTGGGGAGGTGTAGTTGCTACAGTTTTCCAAAATTTACTTTAATCAGACTTTTTTTTCTTTTTTTACATTTATATACCATTAAAATATTTGTCTATTAGTTTGCTATCTTGATCCTTTACAGAAAATCAAAAGCAATGGAATTAGAAAAACTAGGTAATGAGAAATCGTTACAGTACTTTGATGGGTTGTTTATTTGTATTGAATTGTAATTGTATCTAATTTGTTTTACAACTCCCATAGGAGAGCATACTTCAGTTCTGAAGTTATTTAAGAGATCAGGGGGAATTTTATGAAAAATTGACTTAGTGGCCAATAAACGCAGCTCTGTTTTCTCCTTATTTGGTTACTGGTTGTGGCTATTTCAGCCGCTATTTAAAAAAAATACATAAAATTTAAAAATTTTGCGCTGTGGCCTCTAAAAAAATACATTTAAAATATGTAAGAATGAATATTCTTATGTTTTCAGCTATCTTATGAGTTAGTATTATTTGCTTCTCCTAAATTTCAGATATTTAACCTTTTCAGTACTGATATATCAAATTACCGAATTATTTGCATATAGGCAACTTTGTGTTAATTCCAACATTAGCATGGAAATAGTAAAGCCTTGATATTTAAGACATAATGGATGAATGATTAAATTGGCTGTCTAGTTCATTAGTTGTAGCACAGGAAAATCCAGTCACTAAATTAGTGTGTCCTCATAAAACTAGAATTTAAGTTGTGACCATGCCATTCCTCAAGTTTCATTCAATTAACTATTGATTTTTAGTACATCCTGTTATGAGAAGGAAATTTACTTATTTGTCAACCTAATACTTGGTGATGAATTTGAATAAAAATGTATCCAAAATGTGAGAAGTTACTTGTTTATGAAAATATAAACATTTCCAATTTTTGCGTATTTTTAATCTTGTACTTAATGTTTAGATTTTTTTAAACATATAAAAATTTTCTATTCATTATATCCTGAGTAGCTTACCCACTTTTTTTTATAATTATGAGGCTGCCTTTGGGAGAGGTTGCTAAATGTTCTGTTCAAGGATATTTATTATTCTTAATATATACAAATCAGTCTTTTTAGTTTATTGCCCTCTTTTTTATGCTTCAGAGACTTAACATCAGTGTTCTGATGTTAAGACATTTAGTCATGGTATTTATATCTTTAAATAATAAAAGATTCATATATTTAGATTTTTAAAAAGTGTTTGTTATGTGACACTATAGTTGTGTGATAGCTGTGTAAACAATGAAATCCAAATCCCCTACCCCAATTTTACATGACAGATCTCTAATAGAAAATACAGAGGTATATTTATTCTTTTTTCAAGTCTAATTCATCGAAATCATGTCCTGTATGAACCTCTAGAGTTAGGTCTAAGAAAGACAAACAGGATTAGGTTGTATCCATGTTTATTTCTCACAAAGCAGGCGGCATGCATACATGGGAGCCAGTCTAGAACTGGGTTCTTTTTGGGGTTAGGGTGCATAGTTTATAAATCCTTTCAACAGGGGCTAATGTCACTTCATCATCCTCTCTCCTCTGGACCAAGGAAATTCCTCTTTTATCAGACCACCCCCCAAATTTGGACTTATCTAGAGAAAAGAATCTGTCTCCACCCAAGCATGAGTAGAACACAGTAGGCTTCCTTACCTTAGATTAAATTACTTGCTAGCTTGGATGGGGGCTGATCAGGATAAGGAGAGTCAATGCAATCTCATTTATCAGTGATGTCCTTTTGGAGAAAGAAACTGAACTTAAAGTCAGGACTTTGGAAGAAGTGTGGGGGAAAAGGGGAGCTCTGAATCTTCAAGATATTGGCTATTAATAATCATTTTTCACACTTACTAGGGAAAAGGAAGAATATACTTTCTTGTAAAGTAGCCCTATTTGTTGTAAAATAGTTGTAAAACAATTGTGAATCCCCTCAATCTTCCAAGTATCTTGATACTTGCTCCTTGGCTGCTTTCTAGAATGCTGATTTGATTTTACAGAGAGTCTTGTACATACCTAATGGGTGAGCAGTTTGAAAATCCCCTTGTGGGATATGCACTTATTTTTAAATGATATAGGAGTGATGTATATACTATTTTTAGGACATTCAATAAAATGTGTACTGTACAGTCACAATTCAGTATCAAGGAACAACACTCTCCTCATCTATTTCATCTACAAAATTTTTTTGTGGCATACTGAAACTTATAGCACCTTGGAAGAGAAGCTGTATCAAGAAGTCATTGACTTGGTTGACGCCAAATTTTGTTTATTGACATAATTTAACAACTTTTGGATCGGAGTAGTTAGCCAAAGTAATGTCACCTGACTTTTTCCTTTTACGTAACCTCTCTTGAGAAACTTCATCTTTTCACCTGGTTTCAATTATCTTAAGCCTACCTCTTAGCTCTGACCTCTCCTTTTATTATTTTCTACATTTCTTGCCTCCTACAAGACACCCATACATACAATACATATATGATACATGTACCAACAATGCCAAGAAATTTTCAACATCTGATCAGCAAATCAAAACCCTGTCATGTGCACAGGCACTATGTTAGATACTCTCTGGTAAATAAAACTAAGGTGTGGTTCTTGCTCTTGATGAGTTTGCAATCTATTTGGAGAAATAATAATATGCCTCTTTATGATTATAGGATTTAAAATTAGAGTGGATGTTAGTGATCATGCAGTTCAATCACTGTTACCACTAAGAAGCTAAGAGACTAGGGTCATATAACTTGAAGATGGCAGGATTTAAATATCTGTCCTCTGTGTTCAAGCCAGCATGCTTCATTTTTGGATTGATTTGAAATCATGTCTAGTGCTGTTATCTTCTAGTCTTACCCTCAGTATCAATAGCTAGTACTAGTTAATATCTCCTGAGTTTCATCAATAGCAGAGATTTTTACCCTATTATCAATTTAACTAGTTAATGATCTTCTTTATATCAATAAATGGTTAACATTGATTATTTCCTGAAGATATAACATTAACTTTTATGGAGAGATACTTATGGAAAAAATACCATAAGAAACAAATTACAAAATATCTCCTCTCCTCTTCTGCCTTGCCACTCCAACCTTCAGCGGCTTGACCAGGGTACAGTCCCTTCTACCACCTTGATCTCTAGCAGTTGCTATAAAGCATTTGTCCCACTCACTTCTCTTGTAGACATGGCAGAAGATGAATGAATTGCTGCCATGTTTATCAGACACAGTCTCTGCTGCTAGTCTGGAATAAAGAGATCACTTTCCAGGGCTATGTAAGCTATGGCTCCTGACATGTTCTACTGGCTCTTCTAATCTTTTGAAGCTCACAAGGTCATTCTGTCCTCAGTCCTTCTTTACCCAAGAACCAGAAAGAATAGAAACAAAGTTATTGTGGGGATCAAATATGTAAAATGTTTCCTTTTATATAATATACATATAGCACCTTGAAGTGCTATATAATTGCTAACTATTAATCCAATGGAGAGAGAAACAAAATAGCCACCATATTTCCTAGTCCAAATGGTATCTAGGTGGTAAGGACCCAAGACCTCTCCTGAACTGGACAGCACTTCTTGTCTTGTTTGCCATCAGGGGAGAGACAGATAGAGTTGGCCCATTAGTATGTTTTGTATGCACGTTCATTTCAGACTCAGAAGCCAATTAAAAAGCTTTTCTTCATCATGTAGTAAGCAGATGAGAAATAATCACGAATACCAGTTCATGTCCTGAACTGAGGTCAAGGCTCCCCTACGTTCCAGGTCATCCTGAAATTTCCGTCATCAAATTCCCTAAGCAGCCATGCTGATTGACTCCAGGCACATGTTTCTGGGCTGACTCATTGTCCAGTGTCCTCTCTACCTATGGTTTGATTCACATCATCCATTAAGTCCTCCTATTTGTTTTCTTATGTGTAAAATGGTGATCAGATGAGTTAGTTGCTCTAAGCCCTTTGTAAGCTATAAAGCAATTTTTAATTGATTGATTTATTTTTTAGCAATTGGGGTTAAGTAACTTGCTCAAGGTTACACGGCCAGTTATCTCTGGGTGCGGTGCTGAGCGTCTGAGGCCAGAACTGATGCCAGGTCTCCCGATTCCGGGGCCGGCGCTCTTACTCACTGCGCCACCTGGCCGCCCCTGTAAAGCACTTTCAAGTGCCAGCTGTGGTTCTCTTTATCATTGTCTCCATCCTCCTCCTCAGTATCATTGTCATCATCAGGTGGGCATTTGTGCTAGCCATGGATGATACAAACAAAAGGTTGAAGGAGGCAACATGCATCTATAGCATATCCAGAGTATGTACAGAACACTGATCTTGGAAGGACGTAGCTCTAGCAGTTTGTCTTCCTCAGAGCTGGTGCTTGAGCTAATTTTGAGGAGAGATAACAAGTTCTGTTGTGGAAATGGCAAGGTTGTGATCTAGATCTGGGGGTCATCTTCAAAAAAGGATAATAGAATCTGTGGGTGCAGATGAAGCTACTCAGTATGAGAGTTTTGAGACAGAGAAAAAGGACACAGGAGAGAGTTTTTCTGGTATTAATTCAGGGAAAAAATGACTGTTCAGGAATGGACAGATAGGTTGTTTGTTCTTTGTTTTTGAAGGGGACCAGTGACATCACAGGTGATATCTTGATTTGTCTGTGAATTGGATTTAAGTGAGGCAGTTACACAAAATCATCAGCCTCACTCTCTCTTCCAGAGTCACCTAAATCCAGTGGCAAGACAAAAGTCAAGACAGCTAGAGGTGGCCCAGGGATGCAGTGGAAGACCTTGGTGTCTTCAATGTCTGATCAAGCTTTAAGTGCTCCACAATGCCTACTTCAGCTGCCTTTGTGGCTGTTGGAACACATTGTTTTCATCCACCCATTCATTCCACCAGGGGAAGTCTTCACATGCTTGGGTTTGAGACCTCTTAGTTAACTTCAACTTGATTTAGCACATCTGCTGAGATAGTGAGAAGGAAAAGCAAGAAACAACAGTGTCACCAAAACTCAGAGAGTACAGAGTTTCAAGGAAGAAAGGGGTGGTAAACATGACAAATGCTGCAGAGAATTCGAGAAGGATGACCTTTTATTTATTACAAATTGGTCTCCTTGTCTGAACTCTCCCCATTCTTTACTATCCTATATACTACTGCTTAAAAATTTACTTAAGTATTGATTTGATGCCTCTATTCAATCAACTTTAATGGCTTCCTGTTGCCTCATAGGTAAAACGCAAACTATTCTGTTGAGCTTTTAAATATGTTCACAGCCTGGCCCTAGCCTAAGTTTTCAGCCTTTTTAGATGTGCTCTTCCTTCTGAACTCTTTGATTTCAGCAAAACTGACCTTCTCTCTGTTCTTTACAACAGATACTGTGTACTCTCTTTATACTATCTCCCATGCCTTGAATGAGTCTTCAAAACCCACATGGGTTTTCTCTTTTAGCAAAGATAGCGGAGTGTTTTGCCATTTCCTTCTTCAGCTCATTTTCCAGTTGAGGAAACTGAGGCAAACAGGATAAAGGGACTTGGCCCCCAGGGTTACAAAACTGGTGAGTGTCTGAGACAGATTTGAACTCAGGAAGATGAGTCTTTCTTGACCCCTAGCTGCTCATTCCTTCCTTACCTCTTCTATTCAGAGTTCCTCCCTTCTTTAAGATAATAGCTCAAGCACCACTTCCTGTGGGAGACCTTTCTTTATCTAGGTCTTCTTAACATGGGTGTCCTCTCCCCTAAGCTACTTTGTATTGTTTATATTTATTCACCTTATATTTGTGATGTGATGTGTGTGTGCATGTGTATGTGTGTATATATGTGTAAATATGTGTGTATACCCATCTAGGTGTCTGTTTGTTTATCTATAACACATTTGTTATCTCTTCTTGAAAATATCAGCTTTTTGAGAATAGGGATTATTTTATTCCTTGTACTTGAATCCTCAGAACCTAGCACAAAAGTAGGTGTTTAATAAATGTTTGTTGATTTGTCAATAATAATAATAAATTGGATCTGTTGATCTTAGAAGTTCCTTCCAGCTCTAAAATTCTGTTATTTTATATTTCTTTCTCAGGTAGTAACTGCCTAAAACAAGTGGATACAGCTTTGATAAAATATGTACAGTGTGTATAGACACATTGACTCATCTCTCTCTCTCTCTTACTGTCTGCATGTACACATCCATCCATCCATCCATTTTTGTGAATATTTAAGTATTTTCTTGGGTAGCTTGGTGGTATAGAGTGCAGGATCTGGCGACAGGAAGACTCATCTTCCTGAATTCAAATCTGGCCCCAGACATTTATTACCTATGTATCCTTTGGCAAATCCCCTAACTCTGTTTGTCTCCATTTCCTCATCTGTAAAATGAGCTGGAGAAGGAAATGGCAAACCATTCCCAATATCTTTGCCTAGAAAACCTTGAATGGGCAGTCAACTCCCAAAGAGTCAGACAAAACTGAATAATAACAACAAAGTATTTTGCTTGTATTTGTCCTAACCTCTTGTAGATTATAATTTCTTCACTGAAACAATACTATTGTTCCCTTTGGGTTTCTTACTGTTCTGTGTAAAGCCAGTGGTCTCTAAGTATTGATTAATGAACATATTTTCTTAAAGCTGCTTAGATTTGATCTAATTTAGTAGTATTTTGTGCTGTCCTTTTAATAGTTTTCTTTCCATCTTTTAAGGTTATGGTATAAAGCAGAGCACTGTAGGACATCATTGAAAACAAGGAACTCAAAGTGAATTTCATCTTTCAATTTAGGGGGAAAAGTGTTTAAAGTAAACATGGGCTTATTGTTTAGAGAGAAATTTTTGGTTTAAGAATTTTATTTCATTTGGATATTTTTTTTTATACTAGCAATTAAAGATAAAGTTCCATAATCTTCTTGTGTTGCATTCAAGTCTTAATTTTTCATATCTTTACTTTTTTTTTTTGGCTAATAATTTTTAACATATTTTAGAAATCATCATAATTTGGAAGTCACTCTTTCAATTCTGTATTTGGTTAAAATTTAGTAAGTAAATAACTTATTCAGGAGATACAATTATTTTGAAGTCAGTGTGTGTACAACATGCTGTTTCTTTAGTTCTTAGACTCTCCCCTCCCCTTTTTTTTCCCTGGCAAAAGAAAACTGAGACAGTCAGAACACATTCCATAGCTTACAAAGTTAATAAAACATTTGTCCAGTTAAATTAATTTGAAAATAGGCACATAGTTAACGTTGGTAAGGTGCTTTGAAGATAAAAAGCACAATAAGTGTTGGTTATTATAATTATGATAATTATTATCATTATTATTATTACATAGTGTCTGCTTGAAAATATCCTTGGTTACTCTGGGATGGTTGAGACTAATGAGAGAGGTTAATCTGCTGGAGTTTATCCAGAACTAAGGGTCTGAGACACAGTGGGCTCAAGTTTTCATCTAGGGAATCTGTTGTGTTGAGTGCTTTTATTTTTTCTTTAAGACTGTGAAGAGTGAGCTTCCTAATGAACTTTCAACTGAAGTATCAGGATTCTTTTTTAATCACTCAGATACTTTGTTTGATAGTTCTACCAAAAGTGAATTGGATACAAAAAGAAACTATTTCACAATTTAAAAGATTTAAACAACATAGAAATTGTAACTTCCAAATGTTTCCAAACCTTTTTCAACCCATTTAGGGAAATGTAAAATCTTAATTAAAATTTAAAGAGACCAATTCAAATGTTAAGAAATGACAAAACCTGTTACTACAGCTGATTCTGTGAATCACCCTGGAAATAAAAAAGAAAGATCTGAAGTTAGGCTAAGAAATCTTTTAGATGAAAAAAGAAAGACATTGGGATTAAACAGGTGTCTTTTAAAGAACGAAATGTTTTATAAGTTATTGTAAATATTGGCACCCCAAGGCACAGAGGTAAAGAAAATGTTCAAGTTATACTTGAACCAGTAAGGGCCCAGTAGTCTGCTCCCAACTTGGCAATCAGTAAGACATCAGTGACAGGTCTGAAGAAGACATTCCCCAAAATTATTGCAAACAAAGTTAACACAGGATCTCCTGGGAATAAAAAAGAGAAAAGGTGCCTGGAGCCAATGAATTACAATTGACAACCTAAAGGCAGTTGAAGAACCAATTGCTCCAGTGATTGCAAAGCTATTCATAATGTGCAGCAGACAGAGAGAAGCAGCAGAAACAATACCTCAGTTCCACAATATTGCTCCATGAGAATAGAGAAAGAGAACCTAGAGAGCTACTGACCCTGAGACCAATTTCCAGGCAGCTGCACAAACTGTATCCTGTAATTAAAGGTTCTAACCAGAAATCACAGCAATGCCAGACTCCTACAAGTCCAGCTAACTAGTTTTTTTTTTGTTTGTTTTTTACAATAAAGAAAACACCCTTAAAGTTTAAAAAAAAAAATCACTCAGAAGGTAGGTATGAAAACTGTCCTGTGTTTTTTACAGTGACCTTGGAGGGGGAAAAAGTCTGTTGGTTAGCACAAAAGTTGAAAGCTAATAATTTTAATGTTTTAGAAGACCAAAATTTTAAGGAATGACTGCTACTTTTGTTTTTGAATGAAAGAAAACTGATAATCAGGAACAAACCTTTTCTGCTTGTCTACCTTCTAATTTTTAATCACTTAAAGATTTTTCTATGATAGCAGTGAAAGAATGAATACATACAGGTATAAGTACACTAATGTCTTTTAGGGATCTTTGTGTGAGATCATTGCTTTGAGCTGCATAATGCAATCCTCCACCCCATAGTTAAAGATTTAGCTGATCTTGAGTCATTCTAACCCCATAGATCTATCACTTGGTGACCCACTCCAGATTTAGCTTGGCATGTCCTCAAATAGCAAACACACACGCTATTATTGGACATATACTCATAGACAAGTTACCTTGGTTAGCTGGTATACCTCTTGTTTGGCATTCAAGAATCTAGCATCATGTTAGTCAACAATTAGATACCGCTGGGGCGGCCAGGTAGCACAGCGAGTAAGAGCACTGGCTCCAGTGTTGGGATGATATGTGGATCAAATCCGGGCTCAAATACTTATTACCCACCCAGAAACACCTGGCCGTGTAACCTTAAGCAAGTTACTTAACCCCAATTGCTTAAAAAAAACCCAAACAATTAGATACTACAGAAATATTTTATTGGAGGGGTGCTTATTACAGGACTCTACTGTAGTTTGTTTGAATTTGAGCAATAATCAAACAATCTATTATAGAGTCTTTTAATTCAAACTCTACTGCAGAGAGGACAACTCCAATGGCATGGCCATGTTGTTTGAATGCCAAATGTAAGCTTGCCAAAAAGACTATTTTATGGAGAACTCACACAGAGTAAGTGCTTACAAGGTGGTCAGAAAAAGTAATACAGGGACACTCTCCAGGTTTTTCTTAAGAACTCTAATTGATTGTGTGACACGGGAGACACTAGCACAGGACCATTCAGCATGGTGTGCCCTCATCAGACAAGGTGCTGTACTTTAGGAGCAAAGCAGAATTGAAGTAGATCAAAAGAAATGCGAGATGTATAAATAGAGAATCTACCCCAAATTTTCACGTGGAACATTTGTGCCCAACCTGTGGTAGAGCATTCCAAGCACATGTTGGTTTGATCAACCACAGTTGGACCCAGTGTGATTTGACTCTAACATAGTGATGTCATTTTGGTCCTCCTTGAGAATGAAGGACAACAACCAGCCATTATAGATGCCCCTGAAGCATTTCCAGCATTCCAGTACACATAGAGTACTTCAAGCATCTGAAATCATTATCTGTCATCATCTATCATTAGCCTATCATTGCCTAGCATTAAAAAAAGATGTCTCATAATAATATATGCATGTCTAAATAACTTATATAGGCCTATGTTGTTTTGGTTAATTGTTTTCAGACATATCCAACTTTTCCTGACCCCATTTGGGGTTTTCTTGGCAAAGATACTAGGGTGATTTGCCATTTCCTTCTCCACCTCATCAATAGATGAGGAAGCTGAGGCAAGCAGCATTAAGCGACTTGCCCAGGGTCACATGGCTAGTAAGTGTCTGAGGGCACATTTGAATTCAGGAAGATGAGTCTTCCTGACTCCAGGTCCCAATACTCTACCTACCACACCCCATAGCTGCCCCACATAAGACTATAGGTAGATACTATAGAGATACCAAGGTCAGTGTTATTTATAAATATAGATAGAGGTATGTAATGTCATGATAGTGAGCAAATGTTTGTTACTTGATGAATATGGTGGTTCAGTAGTTAAGAATGAAGACCGAATAATATTCCTCAAGTCATAGATTCTTGATTGCTTCATTCATTATAAGGATTAGTGGCTGTACACTATAGTTGATAGGGAGTCACTACAGTCAGGAAGACATGAATTTCAAGTCCAAGCTCTTGATGTGTATCGGCTATGTGACCTAAGCCCAGGAATCTACAGAGGGTGGGGGTTGTGGCCTTCCTCTAAGGGGTATATAATTACCCAGGCAGAGGGAGTGAGAGATGAACTCTTCGCTTTCTTTGAAGTAGCTGTGTTGTCTTGGGATGTATTTCCAGTCCAACCACACCTATCCTGATCACCCAGCAATCCCATACTTTTCCCCCTCCTTGTGTTGGTAGCCATTCTTTCCACTTCAGAACCTTGCTTTCATCTCTTAGGGTGATTATAACCTAACCACTACTGGGATACCTCAACAGGTGTCATCTGCTTGGTCCCTTAGTATACCCACTCCCTGTACTTGAGACCATCTTGTAGGTGTGACAGGCACCAAGGCATTGACTAGTGAGGAAAAGTGTTACCAGAAGGTCACTTTTCACTTTGGATGAAACAGAGTCCTACAACCCCGCTAAGTTAACATATACACATTATGAGTGCTCATAATTTGTTCTATGAATAACTTGTTGGCCACTTCCCATTACAATTCACTTAACTTCTTAATGACCCCAGGATACTTTCCTAAGTGGCAGATCAGTATCTATTCTACACTGGTAGGAATTTTCTCACTGGAGAACCAGTGAGATCTCAGGTCTGCACAGCCCTGCCAACCCCAGATTAAAAACAAAAGCATTATTTTTTTTTTGGAGCTTTATAGTTAATGCTTGACCAATTGTCTCTGTAGGAACAATATATAGTCAACAAGTAAGACTGGATCTGTTTTCTGAATGTATTTTAGAAAATCTAATCTCTTTTGACTTAGAAGCCTTTGATACTCAGTGTTGCCAATCCCACAAAAAAAAAAAGCAATTTTTTGAGCTAGAGATCCTCAGGCACACTCTTTTCTCCATGATTCCCCTGACCTCCCCCATTTTACAACTGTGGAAATCATACTAGGCAAAATTTAAAAAGAGAAGAATTTGAGATGCTTTTCCTAGTATTTTACATTTAGAATCCAACATCTGTTAAGTGCCTAAATTCAGAGATAGGAAGTACCATCAGGTTGGTTAGGTCTAACATTTTCACACCACACCTGATTCATCTTTATCAAGTTGTTTTAAAGTTGGTGCTCTGTGATACTATCACTGTTTGGAGGTTAAATGATTCAATATTATGACTCAGACAAAGGAAAAATGAATTCTAGCTTTAAAATTTTATTTCATTGGTGCGTCCAGGTGGCACAGTGAGTAAGAGCGCTGGCCCCAGTGTCAGGAGACCGGGGATCGGTTCCAGCCTCCGATACTTGGCACCCATACAAAATAACTGGCTGTGTAACCTTGAGCAAGTTACTTAACCCTAATCGCTTAAAAAAAAATTATTTCATTTAAGTTCACATCATTTGAGGCTTTGAAGGATATATTTGTATCTCACTTTAGAATAATTATATAGGCTATATTACTTAGCCAAATAAGAAAAATGTAGAATTTGTTATGTTATTTAATGTCAGACTATAATAATGCCTAATCATGATTTCAAGGTGAAATAAGTTTTTACTGAAAAGAGCCAGAGCGGAAAATCTAGGTAACTTGTGTATACTTTGAACAAAGAAAATAGAGACAGGGAGGCTAGGTGAAACAGTGAGTGGAGCACCAGCTTTGGAGTCAGGAGGACCTGAGTTGAAATCTGGCCTCAGGAACTTAACACCTACTTACTAGCCCTGTGACCTTGGGCAAGTCACTTAACCCTAATTGCCCTGCCTTCCCACCTGCAAAAAAAAAAAATAGGGAAACACTGAAATAAAAAGAATAATTTGATGGACAATTCTTTGGAGAACAGCTGGTTGAATAATTACAATTGTTGGTTACACTCTAAGGTAAGTATTCTGTCACTATGATGTTGTGTATTTTGTAGCATAGAAGCTTGACTGGCCATTAGAGAGGTCTTGGAAAACGGTTTAAAAAACAAAAATCAAAATCTTGAAATGATGTATATCTATTTTGTATGATGATATTAAGGCTAGGGAATAGGGACTGAACCCTTGATCTTCATAGGTATAGCAAGCTCCCAACGAGGAACTTCCTTGTTAGTGTTGGTCAGTCTTCTCTACAACTCACATAGTCTGAAGTAGCTGCTGTCTGGGGCAGTGGTAACAACCTCAGAGAGAAGTGGGACCCCACTAATTTGCACATAATTGGATCCCTGCCTACAGCACATAAGACTTAGTTTAAGAACACTGAAAGGTTCTATCTCATAGGATTGAGAAGATCAAATAAAGTTAAAATATGTGCATAAGTGTCAAATATTGCAAAGTGTACAGGTACAGATGAAGAAGTTCATTCCAGGCTGGAAGGATATTTGTGAAGATGCAGAGAGGTGGAAATGGACTTTCAAATTTGGAAAATGACTTATTAGATTTTCTATTCTGGCTGGCTAGGTTAAACAGTCAAGATTAACTAAAAGGATGTAATGTGAGATAAGGTTAAAAAGCTGTATGAAAAGATAAGTGATTTTTTTTTTAGGAAGGTTATTTTTAGAAGCTCTGTAGAGAAGGAAGGAATTGGAAGTAGAGAGACCAATTAGAAAAGAATAACCCTGGGGCGGCTAGGTGGTGCAGAGAATAGAGCACCCACCTTGGAGTCAGGAGGACCTGAGTTCAAATCCAGCCTCAGACACTTAACACAAAAACTAGCTGTGTGACCTTGGACTTAACCCCAATTGCCCTCCAAAAAGCAAAAAAAAAAAAAAAAAAAAAGAAAGAAAGAAAACAATAACCCAAGGAAGAAGTGAAAGGCATGTAAATTGGAGCAGTGATTATGTGAATGGACAGTAGGGCTGCAGTTTAAGAGATGTGGAGGTAAATTAATAGAATTTGTCAATTGTTTGGAAGGGAGGGGCAGAGAGTTGAGGTAAAGGAAAGAGCAAAATTTGACACCAGGTTTACTAAACCTATGTGATTGAGCAGATGGTGTTATCTGAAATAGAAATAAGAAATTTTGGAGGAAGAGAGAATTTCCAAGTGAGGAATAGGAGTTCTTTTGGGGACATGTTGAATTTGAGATGTTTGTGGGACATCTTTGTAAAGTTATCTAGCAAATGGAGTCATGTCATGGAGTTTGAGAGAACCATCCGATCCCACACATATCTATCAGGTTCTTATCAGTTTCCAGAGAAAAATTATAATCTTATCTATCCAGTAAAGAAAGGCTTAGTAAATGAAAATGTGTGTTGTCCCTGTATATTTAAGTATCAAGCCCAAAACTGAGAAGGTTACCCTATCTCTCTTAACTAAGTTCCACATGGCTGAACCACACCAGAGATATGTCATCTATTCATGATTTTGTAAAAGGTATCAATAAAACTTGTGCCATGTGGTTAAGATTTTCACATACCAAACTGGTAAGTTTCTGTATGCCAGAAACTTTCCTCTGGGATCCGGTCCTGTCACTGGTGCACAGTTTATTTGTTGAATTACTATTTATTTTTAAAAGGAGATAGGAGATTGAAAACACACCCAGCCTCTTAAAAAAAAATATTTTCCCTTGCCAGCTTGCCTCATTGCCCGAAATTCCCACTGGAGGCCTTATCATTGAGTAAAGGCATTGAAGCCCCTTGTTGAAAATGTGATGGAGTAATAAAATAGTGGCAGTTTATGCCATTATCAGTCTTGGGTAGTGTATCTTAATTAGTCTCTCCATCTTAGTCTGCTGGCAATATCCAGAGAAGATAAACAGAGGAATAGATAAATTATAATTGGGAGGTGTGTGAAAAAAAACCAGAGAATGGAATGCTGGGCAAGTGTTGATGGCTATCCTAATGGGGTACAATAAATACTGGGGGGAATGAAGGCTGGCAGTGACCCGGGCCTTAGTGAAAGGGGTCCTGAAAACAAACTTCCCACTTCAGAAAGCTAATCTTCTATCTTCTAATTTGTAAAACAAATAATATTTTGATCAATAAGTACACCCTGCATCATTGGCAGTATTGTACCTGACAGCGTGTCCTCTGCTATATAGGGTTGGTGATGAATAGTATTCTTTTCTGTGATTTTGAACTGTGCTGTAGAGTATCATTAGCTACAAAGCAATTTACTATAAGAATATTCTAGTAGGTGACTCTTTAAAGGAGTTGTCACTGCAGTATGATTGTTCTTTGCTGTATAGTTTGAAATAGATGATGTGTGAGTCATATGGAGTAGAGATACTCTTGGAGGTAGTGCAGGAAAAATTTATTTACTCAACAGATAATCTTAGTAGTTGTGTATTGATGTACATTGAAGTAAAGAGAAATACTAATTTGGAGTGGGAATGGGGTGTGGTGTATTAGATTGGCAAATGTATAGAGCAAATAAAGAATCTGTTGTACTAGGGGCCAGAATTATTGGTCAGCTTTGAAGTCCTCAGTTTGAAGTGAACTGAAACTAACTTTATTTTCAACATAAAAGTTTAAAAATATAAGCAGAATCTAACTTACAGATACTTGACATGGGTACAAATCACATATTAACACATGAGTGTTCTCAGAGCCATGGAAGGCTCCACAGGAGCTCCTGATCCCACTGGTGCATATGGAGTCCCTGAGTCTTTGTAATCTTATCCCCTGGCTTCCAGGCCAGGGTCCCTTTGTGTATCCCCCTTTCCCTTTGGCACTCATTCCTCTATTATTGGGAGACCACTGGAAGCTCAGAAACTCAGAAATGCCTTCAAAAATCAGAATCTGACTGGGCTCCCCAATCCAAATACCATTTGGCAGGAATTGTCCCCTAAAATCCTAGAGCACCTAGAGTTGCCACCATAGACACATCAAATCCCCACAGTAAAGAGTAGCTGTTGAATGCCTCCTCTTTTGGCTGGATAAAGTTCACCCATTCTCTGGTGCTTCGTTGCCTACTTATTTCAGTAATTAAGGTTCCTTTAATAAAGACTTGGGGGCTCTTGCCTTCATGGCTACAGGATCTTTAAGTCCTCCAGATGAGTGATTCTGAAGCCTCCCTTGATAGATTATTAGACTTTGGGGTGAGGTGGAAGTGAATGAAAGTTCTGCCAACAGTTGTAGAAACTCCCATGGGAGTTTCAGTTACCACTACATGAAAACTCAAGTCATTGGAGAAGATAAAAGTTGTGTGTGTGTATAATAAAAGAAATTTTTCTTTGACGGTATTAAGTGAGCTGGGTTTTTTTGTTTTGGTTTTGGAGGAAGGAAAAGGGAGAAAAGGCAAATAGTGCACACAAACAATGCAGTATTTGTTAATAATCACAGAGAGGAGTAGATACTTCCCATAACTTTCAATTTTTGTTATATTTAATTATAAGCAAATTAATAGCTCATAAAATATTTACATCTGCTTTTCCCAAAAGCTATGGAAAACCCCATTAAATTATTTATTTTCCTTTGTGCAAATTGGACCATGTTTGACATTCTAGGTAGTTTGTGGATTTTTTCCCACATTAATTTCTAAACATTTCTATGTTAATATGTAGGTTTCAAAGTTTTCTTTAGCTATTAACGGAAACATTTTTTTTTTTATTTTACTATTTTACAAACAGGTTTTGTCTTTCCGATTCAAAATGAAAGAATGAGGCATGGATTGAAAAAAGGGTACCACCACTACCTGCTTCCTTCATTGCTCTTATGGATTCTGAGAATTTCTTCTTTAACGTGTCACTAGGACAGATTCTCATGACATGATTGACAGCCTTGCTGTTTTCTTTTTCTGAAGGCCCAGTCAGTCACTGGAATTATCTCAGAGTGTTCTGTGTAACCATAATACTTATTTTCAGATTTAAATAAAATCTCCTTGAGAATTAAAGGTAGATTTCTTTGTATTATTGTTGTACTCCTTTCTGAATGCTTTTTAGAGACAGAGTCCTCTTCAAGATTAGATTTCCAGGAGTACAGTTTCTTCATGTGAGTTTTAGGAATTAGTTGCAATCTCGTATTTAATACCCCCAAATATCTGATCAAATCAAATTGCTTAATTAAAAAAAAGAAAAAACGAAACCTGTGCATTAGTAGCGGAAAACTGCATAGCACCTTTGTATTCCATATAATAAATCAGAAGTCTGTATCTGTGTGTGTTTTTTAACAAAAACGAATGTGTGATTTTTTTTTTCTCCTCCACTATTCTCAGTTTCTTTTGATCATTGATCTGGGTGACCCCACGCTCAGGGTTTTTTTTTTCTTCATTTGACATGGACAGAGTTTTGAAGTATAGCTCTCCTTTGGGAACCCTGGGCAGTTCCACTTGACTAACCTGTGATCTAATGAGCAGTAATGCAGGGTTACAGTGACCATTTTGTTTGCTTTGAGGGAGGATGGCTAGACAGAGAGTGGGAGAGAGGCTGTGTCTGTGGAGAAAAAGAGATGCAGGGTGATCGAACAGTGTGAAAAAGACTTGTTAGCCCACATTAGTTTGCCTGATTTACTTCACAACAGGTCAGGAAAGGCCAACAGCAGGGCTGTCATTAAATTGCAAAGTTGAAGATCCCAGTATTTGAAAGCTTTCAGGTCCCTGAAAGCTATTAATTCAAAAGTTGGGTGTAATTCATGTTTGAATTACTGCACATGCAATAAACCCTGACTTTCCTTCCATCTTCAAGATTAATATGAAATAAGTATATAATCATTGATAGAAAGAAAAAAAAAAGTCCTGCAACTTTTAGACATATTTTCATGGTTGAGTGTTTTACAATGAGCTTCGGTGTGAAAGAGAGGCCAAACACTAACAAGGCCGTGGCGCATCCTTTATACACTGTGTGCTCCCCTTAATGGTGTTCCCGTGCTTCTCATTTTGAAATGCATTAAATGTGTGGATTTGTCCATTCACATCATGTGTAACGATATGCATCTTGAGGCTGACGTGAGTACAGCAGGCATAGGTTGGTGAGTCATTTTTTGTTTGGTTTTGTTTTTTGCAATGCTGTGCTGCTTATCGATTTCCAAAGGCGAGGACACTAATCCCTGCACTCAAGTATAGTTTTAGTTTCTCCCCAAATTCTACCCTGTGGTTCATGCTGTAGCTTCTCCTTATTTTCTGTTCATCATTATAAAGTGAGAGAGGCTGCTCGCCGTAGATTTTTTCTGTTTGTACACAAGAGATAGTACCTAATTTTTTATAAAATGTTGCTAAATTTAGGTCCCACATACAAGCGATCCTCTTGCATATTTTCTCAAGATGGGCATGATTATATACATGGCCATTGCATTTCTTAATTTACAAAATAATGGTGGTCATACCACTGCACTGATTTGATCATCATTTCTATAAGACTAGATATTCAAAGTCACCTTTCGTTGAGATTAAGGAATATTATAATAGTACATTGCTAGCTTTTCATTCCTTTTCAAAAGTCATCAAGTATCTTTAAAATCTGTAATTTGATTATAAAAGGAGGTCAATGCAATAACAGCAGTAATCTTAGTATTAAGAAGAATTTGGAGTTGTTTATGGTGACAGACAGTATTTAGTTTAGGGCCACTGTTCACATCACAAAATGGTCATTTAACACAGACCTCCATGAGATAAGTCACTCCCATGTATAATTTTCATATTGTTAGGACCCTGGGCATTGGGCATGATTGTTTTAATTAGGATGACCTTTGCCCTCTTCAGTCAGGTGATGGAGACATTTTAAGCATAGTACAAAATCTTGTGTTCAAGCTCAAATCTAGGACTTATTAAAGTGGTTAATATAAACAATAAAACCAGTTATGTGTAGGGACTACTCTATTTGCAAATAAGACTTAGCTCTTGGAAAATCGGCAAATGGCACTTAGCCATGTCCTGAGAAGATAGGCCTTTCAAAACAATAAGCTCACTTTTAAAAATAGCCACCACTTTTAGTTTGGTTCCAAAATAATCAAATTAATTAATGAAATGACTTAATGAACAGACTTTCAACAGTTGAATTAATAAAATACTTATTTCAGATCTTAATATACTTTTATTTATGTGACTTTTAAGAATCACAGTAACTGATTTGTCTCCATGGACCATAAATGAAGCAGCTATCTTTTCTCTTTGTTCAGATAGGTTGTATCTTCTGGCTTTGCAGATGGACCCATTTGGGACTCATTTGTAAGTGTCCTTGGTGTATGGATGGAACCAAACTGAGTATGTTTTTTTATTGTGTTTAAATATTTGGGGAACATGACTAGCTGGCTTGAGGTTAGAGTTATTCACCATATAAATTGATTAAACTTAACTTAAGAAGAAATACAAAACAAGTATTATTGATTCCTAAAATAATTTCTGGTGATAGCCTAGTTTTTACTGAAGTTTTCCTAACCTTATCACCTCTCATTCTCCTTATCCAGTCTTGAAATGAACTGTAACTATTGTGAATAGAGACCTCCCTTTGCTCTTGAGAGAAGCATGCAGCCAACCTTTAAGGGAAAGGCATCCTGGATTTACTGAATAGTTTCCTCAGCTCTTCTCCACTTACTCCTTTGAATTCCCTTCCTCTCTCTTCCTCCCCTCCCCCTACCTGCCTGACAATGTCCACCACTACCACCCAGGTAGAAGGCAAAGATAGAGAGGGGTGGGGAATGAGAGTGGAATGGGGGGGGGGTGTGAGTAGCTTCCTTGTGTCCCCAAGACCCTTCCCCCCCCATCCAGAGAGATGATGATGGCTCACTGAAGGGTTGAAGAGGTTAGAAAAATTTTTTTGGCACTCTAGGATAAAAAGGTTGCTGACCCCTGATTTTAAGTCATTAACCACAGAGCAGCAGCACTGTTGCCTTGAGTAGGATCTTTCTAGTCGCCTTAGAGTTTCTGCTTCAGAGACGGTTATAACTGTTCATGCTGAAGGTGACTAATGACCTGCCAAGTTGGTAGTTTTAGAAAATGATTTTTGTTTTCATCAAAGAAGTGTGTGACTTGATTTTTCTTGGTGAATAAAACGAGCCTGAAAGATTCTGTAAGGAAGAATTATTAATACTTAAGAAATTTTTTGAGATCTCAATACTAGAATACTAGTAGCCTTAGAGAGATAGTGGTTTCAGTTTCTAAAACTACCTTAAAGGAAATATACTTTTGTCAAGGGGGGGGAGGGGAGTGAAATGCCCTAGTCTGCGCTTTGTTTTGCTTAATTAAATTTTATACTGAATTGATTTTGGCAATTCAACAGGCATTTATTAAGTTATTAGGATTCAGACTTTATTCTAGTTTCTGGGGATAAAACGACCCAAAGAAGTGCAACCTTGCCTTCAAGGAGTTTTAGCATACATTTTTACTTGGAAGCAACCATAGATACACACTTAAGTAAACACAACATAATTTTGGGGTTTGGGTAAAATGCTAACTGTTGGAATCAGGAAATGTTTTGCGTAGGAGGTGGCTCTTGAATTAAATTTAATTGCCTTTTGTGTTCAGGTTCATGAAGTATATATATCAGTTAATTAAATTTTTGTGCTAAATTAAATTTTAATTGGAAATTACCATATTTTCTCTAAGGAATAAAATCTTTACTATTGTTAGATTCAAATTTGATTATTGGGAATTTGGGGGGCAATAGGGCAGGGTTTTTTCCTCTGCTTCAAGAAACTTCAAGAAAAGGAAGAATCCTTTAATGAACTAGGGAAACATGGCAATTTGCTAGGAGATCTAAATCAAAAGCATATAAGGCCAGTTGTGGTAAAAGTCAGAAATTTGGTGAATCTCAAGATTAACTAGTGTGACATTTACGAAGGCAGGTGGTAAATGTCAAAAAATATATCTCCTCACCTTATGTGGCAGACATTCACTGAATATCCAGAACAACAAAGTCTCTTGGGTAATCATTTGAAATGTCTTTCATCTGTTTCACTAATTGTTTCATAGACAGAAACCTTGGTATAACTCTTTGGTTTGGACCAAGTTAAAAAAAAAAGTCTCTGCTTGTGTTGGGGTAGGTAGGAATTCATATCTCATAACTGCATTTATAGCAAACTAAACATTTTAAAAGAATATATTCTAAATATCTCCCAAAGAAGGAAATCCTTTTAATATTGTACTTCTAATAGAAAAGAAGGAGGAGGCAGTAGATCAATGCATCAACCTTGTCTTTTTTTTTTTCCTCTTTCCTCACACAAATGGGGATTAGATGGCAAAACCTGAATAAGAATGGGAAAGGCTGGACTGAACAGCTCACCAGAAAAAAGGGAGACTAGACCAATATAGAAAAATTTGTTTTGCATTCTTAGAAATCCTGATATGATGATGGTTTTTTCAAAAGTTTCCTTGCATATAGTTGATTTCTCAAATACAGTATTTCTTAAGTATTTAAGTGATTGAATTAATGATTTGACAAGATCCAGCATATAGCAGTAGTGTAGGCAGACTTTGACTTTGTCTCCTCATCTCTCTGACCTTTACACCTCTCTTTCTAAACCCTCTTCTATTCCCTCTGCACAATGTAACCAATGCCTTCATGCTATCCTCTGACTATCCACATTTTTCTATCATAACCAGATCTTAGATGCTAAGATTACCTTGCTGCCCCTCAGTTCTAATCATCACCCCCCACCAAACTCTTCCCTCCCCCCCCCCCAATAAAATGAGGCATTCCTCATCTCAGCTTACCTGGCAGTTTGGGTCAGCCCTGAATCAAACAAGTCTATAAGTGCTATTTTTTTTGACATTATGTGCTTACATTGGGTCTCTGTGTCACATTTTTGTAATTCTTGCAATATTTCAGAGTTTTTCATTATTGTTATAATACTTTTTGTGGTGATCAGTGATCTTAGATGTTGCTCTTGTAAAATTGTTTAAGGGTGCCACCAACCACTCCCATGTATGTTGGTGAACTTAATCAATAAATGTCATATGTGTTCTGACTGCTCCATGGACTAGCTATTCCAAGTCTCTCTTTCCCTCTCCTCAGGCTTTTTTATTGCCTGAGAGACAATAATATTAAAATTAGGTCAATTCATAGCATTGCATAGACCACTGTCTCTTAACTGTTCAAGTGAGAGTAAATTGGCAAATTTCATTGTTGTCTTATTTTTTTTTTTTTGCTTTTTGGAGGGCAATTGGGGTTGAGTGACTTGCCCAAAGTCACATAGCTAGTAAGTGTGTCAAGTGTATGAAGCCAGATTTGAACTCAGGTCCTCCTGACTCTAGGGCCAGTGCTCTATTCACTGCTCCACTAGCCACCCCATCATTGTTGTCTTATTTTAAGAAGTTGCCACAGTTACCCCAAACTTCAGTAACCACCAGCCATCCTGATTAATCAGCAGATACAAACATGGAGGTGAAGGCCTATATGTTGATTAGCACTTTTAGCAATAAATATTTTTAATTAAGGCTATGTACATTTTTTCCCATACATAATACACTTAATAGACTATAGCATAGTGTAAATTTAACTTTTATATGTACTAAGAAACAAAACCAATTTGTGATTCTTTTTATTGTGATATTTATTTTTTTGCCAGTGTCCAGAACCAAATCCACACTATCTTTGCTTTATGCCTGTAGTTGTTATGCATCGAAGTAGTAGTAGTAATGATCAATAATAATACCTAACATTTATATAACACCTTAAGGTTTGCAAAGCACTTTACATATTTTAGCTCTGGATCCTCATAAGAACCCTGTTTGTTATCATCACCCCCCCCTTTTTTTTTTAGAAGAGGAAACTGAGTCTCAGTGTGACTTCCCTAGGGTCATTGAGCTAGTTTTAGTAAATGTCTGAAGCAGGATGTGAACTCAGGTCTGATTCCAAGTCCAGGGCTTTAACAGCTATGCCTTTGGTTAAAATAATTTACATAAAAGTGTGAACAATACTTAATTATTATTATTATTATTTTGCTTTTCTGGGGGGGGAGGAGGCAGGGCAATTGAGCTTAAGTGACTTGCCCAAGGTCACAGGGCTAGTAAGTGTTAAGTGTCTGGGGCGAATTTTGAACTCAGGTCCTCCTGACTCCAGGGCCTCCAAAGGATATTTAATTGGTACTATGTTTTTTTATATTTTATTTTGTTAAATATTTCCCAATTATGTGAAAAATATTTTTAAACATTCATTTTTTAAAATTTTGAGTTCAAAATTCCCTTTTTCCCGCTCACCCTTTCCCTCCCCCCATTGGGAAGGTAAGCCATATGATATCCATATACCTGTGGCAGCTACAGTGGTGCGATGAATAGAGAGCCAGAGAAGGAAATGGCAAACCACTCCAATATCTTTTCCAAAAGTATCCCAATCGGGGTCATGAAGAGTAGGGCATGACTGAAACAACTGAACAACACACATACATATGAAGTCATGCAAAACATGTTTTCCACATTAGCCATGTTGCAAAAGAAAAAAAAATGAAAATAGAACAGAATTAACCCATTATTTTTAGTCTCCTCACCTATGCTGGCCCTATCCCATTTTTTCTGGAAGGACCATGACTTGGGAAGAGAGCACAGTACATATTTCCCATTTCTAAACTGTGAGTTCCTCACAGAAACCAACTTTGAAAATGACCTCAGAGGTCATCAGGTATGACCCATGCACCAGATTCCCTCTGCAGTATGTCCAGCCAGTGGCCTTCTTCACCAAGATGTCTAGGAAGAAGGTACTCAGTTTGGCCCAGGGAAGTTAAAAGAACAATGGCCCCTGGTCCCAGCAGCTGGTAAATATCTTTGGCTTGTCACCAGAAGTGAGCAGTCCTCACCACATTTGACGAACTAGGCAATTCACTTGCCAGATCAATAACCTGGAAGGTAACAGGCCTCTCTTGGTGGCCACTGGTACTTGTCTCTTACTCTGTTTCTTATGGAATAATCTCTCTTCTCTGTAGATCATAGCATTACTCCTCAGAGGGAGGACAAAAGAACTTAACTTCTTTTCAGTAAGGTCTTTCTCCTTGTTTCTTAGCAGGGCCTCTGGGCCTCTGACTCACAGGATCATAGGATCTTGGATTGAGAACTGTAAGGGGCCTTTAATAACATCCAATCCTTATTTTTACCAATGAGGAAACTGAAGCTCAGAGAAGTAAATTTACTAGGATCACCTACCTAGTGAAGCAGTAGCTTCTTGACTGGTTAAAAAAGGGGGGGGGGGGGGGGGGGTTAGTTATAGTGCTGTAACCATTGGACCACCTAGCCACCTCCTAAGACACATGGTGGTTAGACCTGTGATTTTATTGGTGTGAAGAGCTCTGAGGAACTTCTCTTATCAGTATAGGTCAGCACTCTCTCTGCAATTTGTAGTCACAGTGTTACCTAGAGTATTGAAAAGCTCTATGAAATGGCCCAGGGTCACATAGCCAGAATATATAAGATGAGGAACCCAAGTCTACCTGGCTTTGAAATTGGTTTTCTGTTCACAGTACCGGACTGCATTGGCAGCTGTCCTTTTCTCTGCGACTTTTTTTTTTTGAGACAAGGGTTAAGTGACTTGTCCAGGGTCACACATCTAGTGTCTGAGGCTGGATTTGAACTCAGATCTTCCTTATACCAGGCCCAGTGCTCTGTTTACTGAGCCACCTAGGTGCCCCTCTCTGTGATCTTTCAAAGATCACTGACAGTGGTTCAGTTGTAATGTACTGGGTAAATCTGGTGATTTGAACTAATGTGGTCAGCTAAAATCTAGTCCAAAATAAGTCTGTAAACTGTAAGCCAATGACTTTGACTTCACCCTTTTTGCTTTCTCCATGATTATCTCAGTCCTCAGTTCTCTATAAGTCATTTTTTGTTCTAACCTTTCCATTTCAAAACTCAAGTTGAGCAGAGTTTGGCTGTCTCACTGTCATTCATTTTTGTTCCATTCACCCTAAACAACTAAAGTTCCAATCCTTTTTTGATTCCCCTGCTCATCCTTATATAGCTTAAACATTCCTTTTGTTGCTTTCTGCTTTCATTTCGTCTCTACCTCAAGTGATTCAGAGATTTTGTGCCGCTGAAATTATTTCATAGGACCCTTCCATGTTTTTTGTGTTTACCCATTCTGTACATGCCTTTTGGACATCTCAATTGCTCAACAGATTTCTTGTGAATCCTCATGTCTTTTCAGATAACTTTTCCTTTTCCCCCTTAAGACAGTCATTATGTTTTGAGCAGTTCATTTTTAGAGCTTTCCATCCCTCCAGTGCTGACTCAACCCTGTAGAAATGTGATCCATAGGGAACTTATCTGTCCTTTCTCAGAAGTTTTTGAAATTTTCTCTCCCCATATCTAGGAGGCATGTCAGATAATGCTTAGCTTTCCTCTTTTGGTCTGTCAGAAATTCTAAAATAGAGTGATCACCTTCACCCATCATTTCCACTTTCAGCAATCCACTTTTATTGCTTGTGAAAATCAAGTCTGGCACAGAAACTCTTTTCAGTTGATATTTCACCTATTAAAGGATGAAATTAGCTTTCAGGCAACTCAGGATGAGTATATCTTCTCAGGATATATTCCTACTCTTTTTCCCATACTACCCTCTTTTTAGGACTGTTCATTTTGTGTAATTACCCTAGTCCAGTCATAGGACCTGAGTTACCAAGTGTTACTGTTACCAGTGATGTCTACTTTTACACATTTTATTAGGGTGTCTTGTTACCCATACTTTGTGTCATTTTATGTAGATGTTGTAGGCCATCGGGCTCTATTGCTGTTTCCTTTCTTGAATGGTGTCTTTGTCTATATATGAATATCTTTGCTACTATTCTTTTTTCTCCATTATGATTGTTTTTATGTTATTTCCATCTTGCTAGATATACACAGGTAACTTTCTCTTTTCTCTCACCTTTAGAGTTTATAGACTCTTTCATTAGATTTACAAGCTCTAGAACAGGGGTTCTTATCCTTTCTTATGTCATGTCCCCTATTGGCAGTCTAGTGATGTCTGTGAATCTTTTCTCAGAATAATATTTTTAAATTATGAAAGGAAATGCCACATTTCATTTGGAGCTTAATAAAAATAGAGATGTAATTTTTTTCCTCATCTAAGCATATGGGCCTCCTGAAGTCTAGTTATAGAAGCTTTGGGAGCCCTTGTACCCCAATTAAAGAAGCCCTTCTTTAGGCCAGTAGAGTTTTACCATGTTAGACATACTTCATCTTTGGATAGGTGCTTATCATTCCTAAATTTTAAGCTAGGGTGCAGAAATACAGATCCTCTTCTTATAACAAGTTATTCACTTCCCAGAGATTTCTTTCTTTTTTATATTTTTTGCTTTTTATTTGGGAGTGTGTTAAAAATACCACCTGTTCTCAGTCTTTAATTTTTTGCTCAAGACTTAATGGTTCTTAGCAATGTTTTCTAGATTCTTAAATTCCAATTTTAAATAATAATTTTATGTTTGTTGATCATTCTTTCTCTGTACCTTCATCCTTTTTTGTACAGTGATGTTATAAATGTTTGTAATCATGAATGAGATTTTAAAGAACAAAAGAATTTATATGGCCAGTAGTTTCTGCTTGCAAGTGAGAATCAAGTCCAGCCTAGCAATTCTTCTCATTGATTATTTCACCTATTGAATGAAATTACCTACAAGTCTTACCTCCTTTGAAGTTCAGGTAGTTCTCAAAGTTAGAAGAGGTTTTTGTCTCTTTTTTGTCATACATTGCAAATTGAATCATTATAGTGAAATTTATTCTGTTCAAAGGCCTGATGCCCTCTTTTAAAAGAAGTTACTGCAAGCACTATTTCTTTTAGAACCTAAATGATATTGTTGTTCAGCCTTCAGTCATGACTTTTTGTGACTTTGTTTGTACCACACTGTCCAGGAGGTGTTTTTGTTTTTGTTTTCAAATATATTAGAATTGTTTACCATTTTCTTCTACAGTGAATTAAAGCAAACAGATGGGTTTGTGACTTACCCAGGGTCACACAGCTAGTAAGTGTTTGAGGCTGAATTTGAAATCAAATCTTCCTTAACTCCATGCCCATTGCTGTATCCACTGAGCCACCCAGCTTCCATAAATGACATATATGTGTATTACATACCAGAAATCTCTCTGAGAGGTAACTAAACAAAAAATGGTAATCAAATACATTTCCTTTCTGTCACATTTAAGGATGTACATGGAAGAGGAGCTATGATGAGCTTAGGCTTTGAGACAATCTCCAAGAATGGTACTCTCTGAGACTGAAGCCTGGATGGAGCTTTTGGAGAGTCTACTTGTCAAAGGCAATCAGTCCCCTTCAGAGTTTTTGAAAGTAGATGCCTCAGACTCTTTTCAAAGGACACTTTAGAAAAGCCTCAAGCCCTGGTAGCATTAGTGAAAACAAAAATATATAACTTCTCAAGGTGAATGCCTGGAAGAGGCAATGCATATTTTTCTCTATAAGTCCTGGTATGTTTATTTCAAATAATAACCTCACTTTAAAGTTGTACCTCATATAAAAAATAATAATCATGTATGAACATGTGTAGGCTGTCCTCATCTCCCCATGGCTCAAAAACTAGTTCAGCAGACTATCCATTAGCCACATGTTACTAGCCCGGGGGAAAGAGAAGGTATGCACAGAAATATGTCTGACTTGGGATGTCTAGCTTCCAGGAATGGTTGCCAGGTGCTGGCATGCCCAGAGAGCCAGAACTTGGCACACTTCATTGTTCGGGTCCAGCCAGCCCTTGTGGCACACCCCTGGCAGACAACTGTTCTAGGTGTGGTTTGGTTTCTTTCACCAGTGATTGGTATTGGCAAGCACTGATAGCGGGAGGCCAATGCATTTTTTGTTGCTGTTTCTTGGTCTCTTCATCTGAGGTCCTACCCAGCCTCTAGGCTAAAGAAATGCATCACAGGCATGTGCCAAAATGTTTGTGCTCCTGTTCCCAGTGGCATGAGCCCAACTGTCAGTGACAGGTGGACACAGCACCTTGGGGACATGCTTTGCTTCATGTACCAGATGGAGTTGAACCGATCCAGGAAAAGGTAGACAACTAGGTTGCTAGAACAGATGCTCCAAAGACAGCCATTGAGTTCTCCTTCCCTCCCTTTCCCACTTTCCTCCACTGCTCATAGAGATAGATATTGGTAATGCTTTTGGATAGTTCCAAGGTGGTAATTTCTATTCCTAACTGTTGACTTGAGGAAACTTTTTTCATTGCTTAAGTAATTAGGTATCTGAATGACATGGACAGCAATAGCACATGACAGTGTCCCTATCAAACATGGGTTATAAAAACATTTATGTTAACATTTGCCAAAGTGGCTTGTTGGCTACCTGTGGCTCTGTTGACATTTTCATTGATTTTCATTCTTTCAGTTATACAATTTCGATTTAAACCTAGTAACAGTAGCCCATTATACACATAAGTAGTACCTTTCAGATTTTAGATGCATAAAACGCAAGTAGAAAATACATTTTTCAAAACCCACTTCCTCTGTCGTCTACACATACCCTTGTGTTTATTATAGACAGTCCAAGAAATATAAAAATGTGGGATATTCTGTTTTCCAACCTTGTACTTAAAATTTCTTTTTTTTTTTTTACTTTTTTGGAGGGCAATTGGGGTTAAGTGACTTGCCTAAGGTCACACAGCTAGTTTTTGTGTTAAGTGTCTGAGGTCGGATTTGAACTCAGGTCTTCCTGACTCCAGGGCCAGTGCTCCATTCACTGTTCCACCTAGCCGCCCCTTACTTAAAATTTCTTAAAGGAGATCTAATTCAGTCAAACTTTTGTTTGAATTACCAATGTTTTCTGTTATTTTTTATGACATTTTGTATCTTAAAACATTTTCAGAGTTGTGAAATTTTGTTTTTTTTTCTTTTTGAGGGTAGGGGTGGTGGAAAGAGTTCAAACCAGTTCATATTTAGAAGGACCCTGATAATTGGTTCTTTTGTTACAAAGAAGAAATTAATACATACGTGATTCCTATTTTACATTCTTAAAGAAGAGGCATTGCAATAGGTAATTTTCTTCAATAAACTATAGACTCTTTGTTAGTATTGAAACCATTTATGAATCCCACTCTGTGTGGGATTTTTAAGTAATAATAATGTTATTGTTATTATTATGTGTTTCTGTAGTGCTCTACAGTTTTAATAAAATGCTTTCCTTTCAACAATCCTATATTATTATATAAAAATTATTATGGCCTATTTCTACATGAGGAACTTTGGGCCCAGGGTCACATAGCCAGTATATGAGCTAAGACTAGACCCTAGATCTCTTATCTTTAAGTTCAGTGCTGTCTTTCTTACCTCACATTCTTGGAATTTCTAAATGAGTTCTAGCAATGTATCACTTACGATAATTGTTGCTGAGTGAAATTTTACTGTCCACTTGTTTTATATATTTCCTAAACTCTTACTATAAATATTAGGTTTTCCTTATTTTGCTAATGCTCTTTCATTTTTACCATCCCCCCCCCGCCCCAATCCCTCCTGATAATAGCCCCCAGTGTTCTATGTACAGACTGAATAATCAATTTATCTCACCCTATGGAAATATTTTTTTTACATATGACAACAGTGTAATTCTGGAATAAAAAAGGTACCACAGAGCTTATATTAAAACTCTGATGCCAATGGGGCATCTACTTTATATACTACATAAAGACTTTCTTTCTGTGCTAAATTTCAAAATGCTAAAGTTCGTTATAATTCCATAGCACGTTGTGTTTGTAAAGTACATTTTACCTCTCAGTTACCCTAATGCGCTTTAGTTTAATTTGATGTAAAACAGATAAGTATTTATTGAGGTTCTACTATTGGAGAAGAGGGTTGCAATGAGAATAATAAGGTGAGAACTCTCCTAAAGGTACTTATGGTCAGGATTCTAGTAAGATCATGACTTCGTAAGTACACAAAGAGCTGAATAATACACGAAATGACAAAGGTCTTGATTAATGTTCACATTAATGATGTAGACAATAAATGGTATGAGTTCAGAGGTAGGGAGAGAGGGATCATTGTGGCTGAAGTGGGCTGGGAAGGATTTATGGGAGAGATGGGACTGGGGATGGGCCTGGAACTGCACCCTAAAGTGAAGCTTTGTTTGCTTTAATGGGGCACTGAATAACAAACTTTGCACCACTGAATTGACCACAAACATTTCTTTTGGCTACTCCAGCACTCAGATGGAAATTCCAGGCACAAAGGTTGTGTGAGACTTGTAGCAGAAATGCATTTGGTTGACAAAATTTATTGTCATTAGGATAGCTAGAAACCATCTTTAATCTGAAATTGGCCACAGCTACCAGCAATGCTGTCCTATATTACTTCATTGTTACTTAATATGTGAATACTCACATGAAGTTAGTTGCCTCAGTGGACCCCCCTCCTCTTAACATTTAGTTCATCTTTAGTCCAATCTCCTTCACAGTACTGCTTCAGAATATTGCTTGCTCTTGGAAACCCTTTAAAACTGGTAAGTAACATGTGTATCTGAGTGACATTGGGTTGTCTGTCAGCAAAATTATTGACTAGTAGTTTTCTCCATTTAACAACTCCTATAACTACCATTAATAACTTAGCCAACTCTTTTTCTGTCCCTTTTCATCCTCACCATTCCCTTCCCATTCTTTATTTAGGTCAAAACCCATGACAATGAACATCAATGAGATGTCTAGATTCTCTTTATTGTACTAAAATGCTATTGTATTGGCTATTGTTCAAAATAAATGGACCCCTGGTCAGAGTTGGAAATCTTCTTGTTATTACTGGGATTTCCATTACAATGGTTAGTTAACAAGCATTTATTGAACACTTACTGGGTGAAGCACTGTTCTTAATGCTGGGAGAGATGCATAAGAAAATGCAAAATAACAATGGTGAACAGATATAATGGACAAGCTATCAAAGAAGCTAATAAAATCACACTATATGATGAATTCCTACTTTTGCTGTATTTGAAGGTTATCATTAGCTTTCAAGAAATGTAACATATAACTCCTGACAGGATCCACAGTAATGTATTTATTGCACATTTGTTGTTTAAATGAACATTTTTGGCTAAATGTTGTCCACTGTCCAAATTGGCTATTGGTATGCCCCCACTCTATGTTTCCAGTTAATATTCCCAATAATGCTTCTTGCCCAAATATCATCAAATTATATCTTTGCATAGATTTGTTTGTTTTTTTCCAGAGGTTTTCTTTCTCATGTTCCTTTATCTTTCTCATGAAATTCTTTGAGGCATAACACCAGTGTCATCTCTTTGAGAGGCACATTCTCCCTTATCTATCATACACAGTTGAACATGATTTTTCTTTCTCCAGAAATCTCATAGTATTTTGTATCTCTCTTATGTATTATAGTTACATGCCAACAGTTCTAATCTTACTTGTCAAACTGTAAACCCCTCGAAGATAGCAAAAAGGGTTTACTATTTTTTGTCTCATTCCAACAGTGGTTTGGTCATAATATGCCCTTAAGACATATCTGTTTCATTGAGCTGATACCTCTATTGAGATTTCTATTTGTAACATGTTGAACTTGGTTGGCAGGTAAAATCAGTCAAGGAACAAACCTATAACAAACTTAAGCCTATAGGCTTATCCAAGGACTCACAGGTGCTATAGGTGGAAATCAGAACTGATTAAGAAAGAGGAAGTCCTATCCAGCTTAGTGTTTTCTGAGGACAGGATCATAGGGTGTAGGATTTAACACTGGGAGGAACCTGAGAGAATATCTAGTCAGATTCCCTTGGTTTATAAATGAAGGAACTGAGACCCAAGGAGATTAAGTGATTTGCTCAGTGTTAGATTAAGTCAATCTGCCCAAGTAGTCAGACCAGGATTCCAGTCCATACCCTTTTAATTACAAATCTTCTGTAACCCACAAATTTTTTTTTTCTATTTCAAAATCAAGCAAACATTTTTTGCCTTTCTGACTTTGGTTAAGTTTGGCTGACTACTGAATAGACTGAGAAAATTTTTATGATTCCAGGCATGGAATGGAAGTAGTGTCCTATTTATGTTCCAGATAGAATTTTTTACAGTCCCAGTGATATTTTTAAAATATGGGTGTATAAATATCCAACATTGAACAATTTTGTTTTATAGATATTTTGGTTATACAGCCAAGAATTTTACTGGCTTGTTCACATACGATTACATTACCTTTTCCCCACCTGTCAACCTTTTGAAAACCATCATTTTGCTGCCATATTAATTACACATAAAACTCTGACTAGCCTGGCCCTAGCAAAGCTCTGCTTTCAACTTATTTTCCTTCAATGTTCCATCATCCTGTTTCAATCACATCAAACCCTACCTGTTGACACTAGTGTTTTCTCCTTCTAGTCTTAATTTTCTCTGTTTAGCTGTATTACCTTTCTTGCTAACCCATTTGCCTTCTGAAAAGAGTCATGATTTGGGGTAGAATTTTTGTCATTATTATGAAGACAACTTTAATTACTCCAGGGCATCACGCTTCTGTAGATATCTCATCAGCCAGCAAACATATAATACTTGTGAATAAGAGAATGGTAGTAATGATGATATTTGAAATTGTAAAAGTATATAATTTAATATTTGGTTATAGATTTTGTATCAGAGATTTTTTTTTTGTAAAGTTTCCTAAGAACCTTTATTGGGAAAGAGCATACATGCAGTGAATGTCAATGGAGTATATTCAAACACTGAGGTCACAGCTGAGAAGAATGTTTGTGACAAATGGAATTGTGGCTTCACACCTTTGCTTTTCCAACACCACTGGCCAATCCACAGGTATTACTTTCCAAAACCTCTCGTTCAGAATCACACAGAGTATACCTTAGTTTTACTTATCGTTCTTTATTATTAGGAGCTCCATTCACCAAATAAGGATCTAGCAAACATTTACTCACTGACCACTGTGTGCAAAGCATGGTGCTGGGAAATGAGGATAAAAAGACAGGAAGAGTTAAGAAGCTTTCCTTCCCTCCAAGATGCTTAAAGGAAATAACATGTAAACAGAGAAATAAACAAAGAATTGTTGAAGATAAGGGAAGAGGTGCAAGGATTCTTGAAGGACTGAGTTCCCAGAGGAAGTATCTAGGAACACCACAGGTGCCTTGCCAGGGAGAAAGATCACTTCTATATCAGAGACTGAAACAAGAAAGGGGAATGTGGAGGAGGAGTTTTTAGGTTTGGAAAAGGAAAAAAGAAGATATTCATTATGGATGGCCTTAATTTTCTCAAAGTATGAGGCAAGACCCTTCATTAACAGGGAGAATGAAGAGGGTACCCAATTGAAGAGTGGAATGCCTGCTGTGATAAAGAATCGATCAGAAAGAATCAAAGGATTACTGTATAGAATCAAGGACCCAGTCGAGACTAGAAAATAGAAATATTTGGTGGGTGAGAGAGAAAATGGATGCGAGTTTCAGAGTTTTACATGGACCCTCACTACTATATAGCAGATATACATGATAAGAGATTGAAAGAATTACCTGCTCCATATATGAAGGCATAGGTCAGATGAATTTGAGGTTGATGACCTGGGAGGCAAAATTTTTGGTAGAAAATTAAATATATATACTGAAACACCCCAAATATGAGGACAGAGATTGAGATGGAGAGGAACACTGAACACCAGGTACTGAACTCCTTGAGAGAGGAGAAGGAATTGCCAAGGGATCCAGAAAAGACCTAAACAAGGCTATAAATAAGGTAATATTTGTTTGTATTGTTTAGTCATTTTTCAGTCATGTCTGACTCTTTGTGACCCCTTTCAGCAGGCTTGTTGTCGTTTTGTTTGTTTGTTTGTTTTTTGGCAAATTACTCGAGTGGTTTGTAATTTATTTTTCCAGTTCATTTTCCAGATGAGGAAACTAAGACAAACAAGATTAAATGACTTGCCTAGGGTAACAGTATCTGAAGCCAGATTTGAACTCAGGATGATGAACCTCACAGGAAGAGAGTTTGATGAGTGATAGCAGACCAGGTCTGGAAGTGAGAGGCATGTGAGAGGCATGAATTACATCAACTACTTCTAGATGTGTGTGTGTGTGTGTGTGTGTGTGTGTGTGTGTGTGTGTGTGGAAAGAGTTTTGAAGGAGTAGATTTAACACATCGAATAAATTGTTAGTGATAGAGCAAGCATGCCAGTAGGGACAATGGACCCACTATAGATAAATGCTCTGGTCCTGGAGGGGAGGAACCTTGTTTTTAGGGCTCTTATCCCAGAGGTGAGAGGGTCTGGTGTCTGAAGGACAAGGCCTGTTTTGGGTCTTAGAGTTGAGAGCTGATGTATGTTAGATTCAATGGAATGCTTTGGTCTTGGGATAGGGTCATTCCAACAATATAGGTTTTGCCCTGCTCTCAGCATGACGATAATAGAATAAAGTTGCAATGGTAGAGTTGATGCAACAAATCAGGACATTAGATGGCAGGGAGAAGGCTATGGAAGACTGCTTAGATTTGAGGAAGATAGCCTTGCCAGCTCTACTGATAATTACTGACTTGAACTGGACTCTTATTTTGCTCTCATACTTTTATCTTGATGGTCTTTCTTCAAGGTCTCTGTCTACCCAAATAAAACCCCTTAATTCCCTTAGTACATTTATCCCATCTCAGCCACAGCTCACTGAGCTATTTAGCCATCCATTTTACACATTCCCTTCAGTTGTGCCACTGGCAGACTTGCTATCATCCAGGATCACACAGCTATCAAGTATCCAAGTCAGAATTCAAATCCATCTCTCTCCTAGGTCTAGTGCTCTATAAAAACCTTCTTTCCTTATATATACATAAACCCCCAAAGAAATTATTAAAAATTCCATGCATGAGATATAGACATAGGCATTTGGTCTCCTCTGGAGTTCTTACAATCTCAGTGGCACTTTTTTAAATTGCAAGAGCAAAGTATCAGCCAAAGTCAGTTAAATCACTTCTGCCCAAATACCCATACTGCCTACCCATAGGAAAAATAAATACACTAACCTCTTGAGATAAGTGCTAGGGAAATGCTTGAGGCATGAAGAAGCGGTGACTTGCTCAGGCCTTCATGGTGCCTGTCTATGATAAGATTACAATCCAGGTCTTCCTGAGTGTAAATCCACTTTTTTGTCAATCATGCCATATTGACTTTCATGTGAGTCATGTAAGCCATTTCTCCATGTGTTACAAATATCACATTTCTCTGATATCATCCCTACCCACCCCATTATTTAGGTCTGTCCTTCTCACCATAAAGATTGATTTGTTGTTATATTCATATAATTCTTGTGTATATTTTGAAAGGCAGACTCACAAGTATTTTATACATTCTGTAGTTATCTTAAATGAAACTTCTCTTTTTAAAAATACTTTTTTATTTATTTTTAGTTTTCAACATTCATTTCCACAAGAATTTGTTACATTTTTTTCTCCCAGTCTTTCCCCTACCCCCACCCCAACATAGCAAACCTACTGAATACCCCTCCCCCAATCTGTTCTTTCTTATATCCTCTCCCATCACCCCCCTAACTTTCTAGTAGGGCAAGATGGATTTCTGTACCCCAGTGCCTGTATATCTTATTTCCCAGTTGCATGTAAATAACAATTTTTAAAAAAAATTTTGTTTTTAAAACTTTCGAGTTACAGATTTTTTCCCTTCTTTCCTCCTCACCTGCCTCCACTGGGAAGAGAAATAATTCAATATAGGTTGTACGTGTGTAGTTACCCAAATCATTTCCATAGTTGTGAAAGACTATATTTCTCTCCATCCTTTCCCTCCCCCCACTTATTCTATATTCTCCTTTGACCCTATCCCTTTTGAAAAATGTTTGCTTTTAACTACCCTCTTCCCCAATCTGCCCTTCCTTCTATCGTCTCTCCCCACCCCCCAGTTTTCCTGTAGGGTAAGATACCCAATTGAGTTCCCTCCTTAAGCCAAATTCAATGAGAATAAGGTTGTCCTGTTCCCTTTTACCTTCCTGTTCTTCCCCTCCATTGTAACAGTTTTCTCTTACCTCTTTTATATGAGATAATTTACCCTAATCTATCTCTCCCTTTCTCCTTCTCCCAATAAATTCCTCTCTCACCTGCTAATTTTATTTTTTAGATATTATCACTTCAGATTCAACTCATCCTGTGCCCTCTTGTCTATGTACATTAACATGCCCACATTTACATATATCTTTATATATACATATGACTTCCTATATATACATATATATGTATACACACACATATATATTCCCTTCAACTGTCCTCATATTGAGAAAAGTCTTATGAGTTACAATTATTATTTTTCCATGTAGGAATGTAAATAATTCAACTTTAACAAGTTCCTTATGATTTCTTTTTCCTGTTTACTTTCTCATGCTTCTCTTGCTTCTTGTATTTAAAAGTCAGATTTTCTGTTTAACTCTGATTTTTTCATCAAGAATGCTTGAAAATCCTCTATTTCATTGAATGACCATATTTTCCCTTGTAGCATTATACTCAATTTTGCTGGGTAGGTGATTCTTGTTTTTAGTCCTAGCACTTTTGACCTCCAGAACATATTCCAAGCCCTTAATGTGGAAGCTGCTAGGTCTCGTGTTATCCTGATTTTATTTCCACAATATTCAAATCATTTCTTCCTGACAGCTCACAATATTTTTTCCTTGACCTGGGAACTCTGGAATTTGGCTATAATATTCCTAGGAGTTTTCTTTTTGGGATCTTTTTCAAGAGGTGATTGGTGAATTCTTTCCATTTCTATTTTGCCCTCTGGTTCTAGAGTATCAGGGCAATTTTGCTCGATAATTTCTTAGGCTCTTTTTTTTTATCATGTCTTTCAGGTAGTTGAATAACTTTAAAATTTTCTCTCCTAGATCTATTTTTCAGGCCAGTGGTTTTTCCAATGAGATATTTTACATTGCCTTCTATTTTCTCATTTGTTTGGATATGTTTTATAGTATCTTGGTTTCTCATAAAGTTATTAGCTTCCAGTTGCTCCAATCTAATTTTTTTCTTTTGCTTTCTAGAGAGCAATTGAGGTTAAGTGACTTGCCCAAAGTCACATGGCTAGTAAGTGTGTCAAGTGTCTGAGGCCAGATTTGAATTCAGGTCCTCCTGACTCCAGGGCCGGTGCTCTGTTCACCACGCCACCTCGCCACCTTTCTCCAACCTAATTTTGAAGCACTTATTCTCTTCAGTGAGTTTTTGAAATTCCTTTTCCATCTGGCAAATTTGACTTTTTAAGGCATTCACTGGCTTTTTGGGCCTCTTTTGCCATTTGAGTTAGTCTATTTTTTAAGGTGTTATTTTCTTCATTATATATTTGGGTCTCCTTTAGTAAGCTGTTGACTCACTTTGTATGATTTTCTTGCATCATTCTTATTTCTCTTCCCAATTTTTCCTCCACTTCTCTTACTTGATTTTCAAAATTCTTCTTGAGCTCCTCCAATCCTGTAATTATTTCATATTTTTCTTGAAGGCTTTTGATGCAGGAGTTCTGACTTCGCTGTCTTCCTCCTGCTCCATGCCTTGGTCTTTTTTGTCACCAAAAAAGAATTCTGTGGTCTGTTTGTGCTTCTTCTGCTCACTCATATTGCCAGCCAATTACTTGACTTTTGAGCTCTTTGCCACAGTAGAACTCTGCTTACATAATGAAGAGAGTTTTGTCCCAAATAGCTGGGGTTTTCTCAGCTGCCAGAGTTAAGGAGGGTGCCCTCTCTACAGCCCCCACAAGCTCTAAGAACTGGCCATATGCCCCAGGATCACTACCCAAGACCACGATCCAGATCCAAGCAGGTTAAAGCGAGAGCGATTACCCTCTGAATGGTTGCTTGTTTCTCCTACAATCTGCAGGCCAGGAGCTCCTGAAGCAGCCATGCAGCTGGCTGGAAAGCTGCTGTGCCTCTACCTCTTTGATGCAGATCATGCTCTTCCATCCCCCCCTGTTCCTACAGAGATCCACACTGACCTTTTACTTTGTCTTTGGCGTTTATGGTTTGAGAAGTCTGAAAACCACTACAGCTGCTGGTGATTCCCTCTCCTGAAGTCTCCTCTGGCCACTGCTGGTCTGGGCTGCCCTGGGGCAAGAACCACAAGGCTCAGGAGGGGACTCCCTGGGCTCCCAGTGTGCTGCAATAGACCTTTCCTGTTGGCCTTCCAGGCTGTTTTCAGCGGGAGATTTATTTCTCTCTGTTTGTGGGTTCTGTAGCTTTAAAATTTGTTTAGAGTAATTTTTTTTACAGGTATTGGAAGTGGTTGGAACAAGAGCCCACACCAAGGTTGTGCTTCTAGTCCACCATCTTGGCTCTGCCCCGAAACTTTTCTTTCTGTGGTATTTTGAAGGTAATATATAGAAATGTTGAAGTTATTGTTTCAGTTAGAATTTTAGTTGATTCTTTAGGGTTCTGCAAATAAACTCTAAGTCATTGGGGAAATAATCCTCAATATTATTGCTTCTTCTTTATCAGTGCTTTTTCATGAATTTTATTTCCTTCTCTTAATGATAAAGCTAACATCTAACACTGAAAATTGGGTGCTAATGAGCAACCTAGCTTTACTGGTGTTCTTATTAGAAAGGCCTCTTGTTTATTTTGATTACATATGATTCTGCCTCTTGACTTTAAAAAGATATTATTCATATAAAGAAAATGGCCATTTATTCCTATGTTTTCTAGTGTTGTTTAAAAATAAAAAGGTATTATTTCAAAAGCTTTTTCTGCATCTCATGATATAAAATATGATTTTTGTTGTTATTATTAATATGGTCTATTATATTGATAATTTTCCAAATATAAACCAGTTCTGCATTCCTTGTATGAATCTAAACTGGCCAGAGTTTATAATCTTTTTGATATGCAGCTATCATCCTTTTGTTAACATTTTATTTAAAGTTTTTTTGCATCGATATTAAGAATATTGTTCTATATTCTATTTTGACCCTGACTGCTAACCCCAATTTCTTTTGTCTTACCCATTTTGGCAAGTGCTTACTTTCACGACTGGGTTAGCATACTCTTTCTTTGGAGGTATTAGTTTTAACTAAAAATCTGTATTATTTTATGTTGTAGCAAAGCATTCACAAACCAAATTGTAATCTCTAATTAAAACAGCTCCCACACCCAAAAAACAATACATCAAACCAATCTTTGTGTTATTTCTGGAATAGTGCCCATGAGTCTCGCATGGCCAGTGAGTCCACTGGTCTCGTGGATTGTAGAGTAGTATGAGGGTCTATCACCTTATACTAATATAATTTATCTGGTGGATAGTTGTTGCTTTAAATTTTCCCTATCATGTTTTCCCCCATTTTGGTGCTCAGCACCAAATTCATGTGCCAGTAACCTCTTATGAATCTTATCGTCTCTCTCTTTTTTCCCCTCTGATCTCAGTTGAGAAATCATACAGTTCTATTCTAGATGAGAGTATCAATCATCACTTTAACAAATCTCTTAAACTGTGAGCTTGATGAAATTTCAATCAGATAAACATGTGTTTAAGCTACTGCAGAGAAAATATACAAGAATTATATTTGTTTAATGACCTCTGTGTTATTTAGATTCCTTGAAGGCCTTTTTCAGTTTATTGTACCTGTGAACTCACTGGGGCACATGGGTAGGGTAAAGATGAGTGTGTTCATTAAAATAATAGAATTTTAGAAATGGAAGAGTCTTTGGAGAGAGAAAAATTCCACAGTATTATTATTATAATATTATTATTACTTAGTTGTACTCTCCATAAATGCTAAGTAGTTCCAACTCTTTGGTTTCTGAGCACCTATTTATATTCCTTTCTTCTCCCCATTCTCATGCAAGCAGTTTTCTTCCTTACTCTTCTGAAATTTCTCTCACTACTTTCAATTTCCAGACAAAATTTATAGAAGGACACAAATAGCTATAACAATTCTAAGACCCTTGGTCAAGACTTCTTTATATATATATCAATTGGGGTTAAGTAACTTGCTCAAGGTTACATGGCCAGTTATTTCTGGATGTGGTGCTAAGTATCAGAGCCCGGATTCAATCCCAGGTCATCCTGACTCTGGGGCCAGTGCTCTTACTCGCTGTGCTACCTGGCCTCCCCAAGATTTCTTAATTATGTTCCATAGTTTCTATAGACAAAATCTTTGAAATTCTGTCATAGCTAATTATTCTTTTATTTTGTTAATTTATCACATTTAAGCAGAAGTTTTCTAGTAAGTTGCTTAAAACAAAAAAAATCTCATTTACCATGAAGGACAGTGAAATCAGGTGAGAAGAAAATGAAAGAAAAAGAGATTATGAAATGCAATGAGAAAAAAAAATATTTCCAGATTCCCAATAGCCCTTAAAAACAAGTTCTCAGATTAGTTAGGATCTTGATGAGGGCAAAATGGCCAGCAGCTGTAAGTTTCTGTCAGTGTAGCAGATAGGAATTGTCTCATGGAAGCAAAATGCTGTTCACCTGGCAGTCCTTTTCCTATTTTAAAAAATAATCTGATCTCTGTTTCTATCCTCACTTTTTTACCTTGCCTTCCTTTCTAACTGCATTCTCTCCCTTCCCTACCTAACAAGGCATCCCTTATGGCAAAGATTTAAAATCACACACACACACACACAAAACAGTTCTGAAAAACCATCAGACATATCTACTGTGTTACAGTGTGTGTATAGTATTTCAATATCTTTAATCTCCCACCTCTGCAAAAAGGAGAGGGATCCAGAAATCTCTTTTAAAGATATTCCTTAAAAGTATTGTCCAAGGTTTGGAGAACACTGTCCGTGGCAGAGGGAATCAAGAAAGGTAACATTCATCCTTCAGTGAATTATTTGAATAGCATTATAGAGAAACGACATTGACATGCCATTGGAGTAGCATTCCATTTGTGTTACAGAGAGGTAAGGTTAAAAGAACACAGGTAAGAGAGGTAGAAAGTAGAAGAATGCATCAGAAAAGAAAGGAAGGAAGACTCTTGAGTCTTTGGGACTGTGTAATAGGTTTGAGATTTTTCCATTAGAAGGGGGAACAAGACCTTCCTTCTGAGTAGGAAGCCTCTTCTGGTGACCCAAGGAATAATGATAAAGATTTGTATGTGTATAAAGCTGATTTGATATTCACAGCACACACAGTGGCTATGAATATACCTACATAGTTTTGAATCACAAAATGTAACAGACTCTCCATATGGAAGATAGAACCAAAACCAGAAATTTATTCAACCACCAGAAAGCCGAATCCCCAAACTAGAAAGCCAAATCCATCATCACAACCAAGATGTTGGGACACACAACCAATGCAGTGAGCACCAACATTCCCAAGCATTCCCTCCATCAGACCTTCAAAACCAAACAGGCCCCCTTAAGTAAAAATGCCCCTCTCTCACTCACACCAGCTGTTCTGCCTCCACGCTGCTTGCTCCCAGCTGTTCTAGCTCTCCTGTTCCTTCCTGCTCCACTCTTTCATCAAGCTCCTCCTCCCTCACCCTCTCCCTATGCTCTATGTGATTACATTTGCCCTAAGAAGGGGCAGGGAAGATCTTCAAATTCCCATTATCATTGCAACATGTCACCAGGTTTAGAAAAAAAATCACCCCATTCTGGGATGGGAAGGAGAAAAAGTTATGGTGGTTGGTAACTTCTCTACAGAAAGGCAGTTATGTATGTGTCAGATCCCAATGAGCAGTGTGAAAGTACGTAAATATGCTGACAATGATATCAAAAAGAGAAAAAAAGAATTGTTTATATATTTTCATTGCAACATTTTATTGCTCCAAAGTTGAAGCAGCCTGAATAATCAACATTAAGATAATGTTGGATAAGCACTTCTATGTTATTATGGAATACCTCAGTGCCACCAAAATGAACCAGTATGAGGAAGACAGAGAAATCTAGAAAGACTTTTATGAAGTATTACAAATAAACAAATAAGTGAATAAATATATAAACAAACAAATAAATGAGCAGATCAAGAAGAATATAGAGCATATTAGCTCTGATCATTAAGAGAAAAAGCAAAGTTGATGAATGGGCAAAGAATTCTGATGGATTAATGGAGAACCTTTCATGCATTGAAATTAATTTAAATATAAGTTGTTACTGATAAAATTTAGTTTATATTAATATCAATATTATGTTTATTTGAATGTTCTATAGGGGATTCTTCTGTTATGGGATGGATTTGATGATGTCTAGACTGTTACCCAACTCTGATAATTCTGTCATTTTTTGACTCCAGGCAGTGACAGGTGCTTGTATGCCTGAGCTAGAGATTGTACTGCTCATCTGGCCAGGTAGTAATTCCACCCTTCTGAGTTATTTAGGCTAGCCCCCTTTGGCATGGCAGCAAGAGCACAGCTTGTTGCACTGATGAGCTATCCTTTCTTTAGGGGCCTTCAGGAATGTCAGGGTCAGAGCTTAGGGGACTGCCCTCAGTGGAACGCCTTGAACAGTGTCAGAATATGAGTATTTTTAACCAGTTTTGAGCTCCTATCTTCTGGTCCTTTCCAGTTGACTAGGTGCTGTAACTATTCTTGCTCTTCTGAAGAGTCCAGGAAGCTTCTGACTGTGAACTTTCCTTGATCTTCCGTGATGGCCCTTCCTGTCTCCTGAAAAGGAGCCCAGGCTTCAGTGAGTGAATTTTAAGGACAGGCTCAGAATTTATTTTTTTTTAATTTTTTAAAATTAATTTGTTTGTTTACTTTTAGTTTACAGGATTCAATTCCACAATTCCTTGAGTTTCACATTCTGTCCCCCTCCCTCCCCTCCCCCCATGGAGGCTTATAGTCAAGTATAGGATCTGTAAATACTTTCACATTATATATTAGTCAGGTTATAAAGACAGATTGTATCAGATGGAATGAAAAATGGTAAAGAGGATACAAAACCAAACAAGAAAAGGAAAAAGATCAGGTATTTTGCTTCCACCTGGATATAGATTCAGTTCTTTCTAGTTCTTTCTCTGGATGCACACATTTCTCTCTATCATGAGTCTTTTGGGATTGACTTATATCACTGCATTGCTGAGAAGAGTCCAGTCCATCAAAGTTGGTCATCACACATACATTGTGTCTGTAATTGTGTACAAATTCCTCCTGGCTCTACTCTTCTCACTCAGCATCAGTCCATATAAGCCTCTCCAGGTAAATATGAAGTCCGTCTGCTCTTCGTTTCTTATAGCACAATAGTATTCCATAACATGCATATACCACAATTTGTTCAGCCATTTCCCAATTGATGGGCACCCCCTTAATTTCCAATTCTTTGCCACCACAAAAAGAGCTGCTATAAACATTTTTGTACATATGGGTCTTCCTCCCACTTCTATGATCTCTTTGGGATATAACCCTAGGAGTGGTATTGCTGGGTCAAAGGGTATGAAATTACTTGTAGCACTTTGGACATAATTCCAGATTGCTCTCCAGAAAGGCTGGATCAGTTCACAACTCCACCAGCAATGCATTAGTGTTCAGAATTTCTAATGAAATAGGGAAGGGAAAGAGAATGAAAGGAGAAGGCAATAGGAAGCATTTATATAGCTTGTACTGTGTGCCACACATTATGCTAAGTATTTTTTCCAATTATTATCTCATTTGATTCCCATAAAAACTGTTTGAGATATTTTACAGTTGAGGAAACTGAGGCAAGAAGAGGTTTTTGTTTTTGTTGTTGTTTTTGTCCAGGGTCACACAACTGGCAAATGAAGCTGGATTTGAATTCAGGTCTTTCTTACTCCATGGTCTATCTACCACATAACTGGAGAGATATGTGTATATATGCAAGTTTTTATATAGTTTGTGTAGATCTGTGTATTGATTGTCAGTTTTGGATACCCTAATTATATATTCAGGCATAAAAGTTACACCTTCATAGGTGAAAAATTGAGATTGCCTATGATTATATCTTCCAAAGTTCTATGACATAAAACTCATTTTACTTTCTAAACATTTCATTTCTATGATTAGTCTGTAGCATTTATTGAGCTTCAACAGCATGTAAGTCACCGTGTAGAGCATAAGATTTTTGAGTTCATGATCTAGCTTGAGAAGACAAGACAGCGGTGTTGTTTCAGTCCTTCTAAAATGAATGAATTCAGCCTTATTCAAAGTTCCAAGTTTTTCTCCATTTTCTATGAATTAAACAGATTTTATTGAGGTATCATTAACATTGACTTCTACATACTCCTGCATTAACCCATTAACCACAAGGTAGTCTTATTTTAAATATGGTCTTTCTAGAATAATCATCTTAAAAGGACATTTATATTTTAGTAACCAAAAATGAGGTTTTAAATTCACATTACACTCTGTCATTGCTTTTATGAGTAAGATCCTATTCAGTTCTCCTTTGCCAGAGATTTGTCCTGTACCTTTGGCTGGCAGGCAGTGTTGTCCCCATATGTTTGTGAAATTCAGAGCATTTGGGCTCTGACCTCCAGGCAATGTCCAACCTTCCCACTTCACTTTTCCTTCAGTGACTGAGTGATGAGCCCCAGAACTGTTTGTGAGGACAGCACTCTGAAGCCCCGAGAGGAGTGGTTGCTCCCTCTTTTACCACTCACTTTTCTCCCACCCCTTTATGACTGTACATTTAGATGACTCTAGGGAATTTATTTTTTCATCTGTACTCCTGAAATAATTCTGAAGCAAATCTGAAGAATTGTGTCTTCCCCCACTCCCCCTTTGGCAGTAATTATTATATGTAGGGTAGAGCATAGCCCTTGCTCTTTCTAGAAAGCCCCAAGCTTTCTAGAAAGCCCTACATAGCTTTGAACTGGGAAATACTGTGGTTTTGGAAGAATCACTTTAGTTCCGCTATTTGCAGTGACATCCTGCCATGGGGAGACTATTGATGTTAATAAAGCGGATCTTCTTGAGGAGGACTTGTGTTCTGGGCCTCCATGTCATAAGCACAGTGTCCAGGGTCAGTAGCAATATCTGGACAACTTCACTATCTCTAGATAATCCTTCTATTTGGATGTTCTCCATGACACTGGAAGCAATTTGGTAACAGTTTGTCTCCCTATTTTATGCTTTGCTTAATGTTAACCTTTGGAGGATCACTGAACACAGGTACAGCTGGTGGCTTTTATCAAAGATTCTCTTATGATTTTAGCACATGCTACATAAGGGAGACACCTTACTTGGAGGAGAACCCTTATGACTGTGTTTGGTTTCACTGAATCAAATATTTATTTTGTAATCATGATGACCTCTCAAATACTCTTTGATTCTCATACCACAATAAGACTCATTCCCACCCCCCACCCCCACATTGACCCTATCATGGTCACAAAAAAAGAGAAAAGAAAAGAAAAACAGATATGGCCTTCTGAGAAATAACGACTTTTTGGTATTTTCATCTGTTTCGTGGACCACCAAGACAATTAATTGTTTCTTGATAATGAGTTTCTCCCAAAGTAGCTAGGGTTGTCCTCCAGCAGCAGTCTTTGGGCCGGTACTTTATAAGACTTTCCAGGTTGATTGAAACTGCCAGAAATTGCTTTCAGCTAGCACTTCAAGAGGGCAGTATTCCCTCCATGACCAGGGATAGATGGGAGCAGGATTTGTGTGAAGAGTTCTATACAATTTACTTGTAATTTTTGAGATTCTCACCCCAGATTAGCAACTGAATTCATAATTGTTGGCATCTATATGATATTTTATATAATATGCATTTATCCAATCCTTAAATACAATATATACATAATATACTTAAATATGAACATAATACTTTCAATTTAAAAACTATCAATATATAAACAAATTGGACAACAACCTTGTTGATGTCAAGGTTATTATTATCACTGTATTACAATATAATAATAATAATAGCTAACACTTATGTATTATGCCATGTGCCAGGGACTGTGCTTAGTACTTTACAATTATTCTCTCATTTGATCTCCACCCTGGGGAGTAGGGTTTTTATTATCCCCATTTTACAGATTTACATTTTTACAGACAATTGGAAAATGCTTTAACCAAAATTTTCTCTATAGCTTTCCTTTTAGCTGTCTGAAATTCTGTTATAGGACACACACATGTTTCTGTTAGTTCTTGGTCAGAAAACTACTTGGAGTGTGCTAATTGTCCCAGAGAGGCATTTTTGCGGGAAAATAAATGTAGATGGCAAATAAAGATAACTAAACTGAATGAGTATCTGAAACTTGTAATGTTGTAGAGAATATCACTAAGTAAATTCATACAAAGAAAGAGTGACCTTAGTTCTGATTCTTAATTCCCTAGCCCCTCCTTGATTTCTTTTTTTTTTTTTAAGAAATTGGGGTTAAGTAACTTGCTCAAGGTTACACGGCCAGTTATTTCTGGGTATGGTGCTAAGTATCTGAGCCCGGATTCGATCCCCAGGTCATCCCGACACTGGGGCCAGTGCTCTTACTCGCTGTGCTACCTGGCCACCCCTAAGCAATTGGGGTTAAGTAACTTGCTCAAGGTTACATGGCCAGTTATTTCTGGGTGGGCACTAGTTGTCTGAGCCTGGATTTGATCCCCCAGGTCATCCCGACACTGGGGCCAGTGCTATTACTCGCTGTGCTACCTGGGCGCCCCATCTCCTCCTTGATTTCTGATGGAGTAGCATAGCCAATGAATGATTGCTAAATTTCTTAGGATTTCCTTATTATTTTTTCTAGACAGCTTAACATACTGTATAAACTGTGAGATTGGAGTCAGAAAGATATACATTTAAATTCTTCCTCTGATACATATATGTTGTGTAATCTTAGACAAGTCAACTTAACTTCCATATACCTCAGGAAACTCACTTGGAATTAGCTGCTAAATCATAGATAACTGAGTTTGGTGGCATCCTTCTAAAACTTGTATTCCATGTTTAGGCTATATAATAGTCCTTTGTACATGTTAAGTACATGCCAAGACTGTAAATTCAAATTCATTTTGCTTCAATAATTTTCGATAATTGGAGGTACTCTGAGTTGAGAATGACTGCTGTAGACAAAACTTTTGAGTCAAACTAGCAAAAAACCTAGCAAGGGTAGGAAGAGGAACAGCTAGGTAAAAGGTGACCCTTGTCCTTGTGGGTTTTAAATTTTCTTGATGTCATTTTTCTTGAGCTGTTTTTCAAAAGTTGATTTTGAACATGTAAATAAGAATGTGTTGATATTATGAAAATCAGTTCTTGGGTGTTGAGTGACTTGAATGTGGCAGGATTTTGCATTAGCACTTACTTGAGAGTCCATGGAATTTTATGTTTGCATGTAGTAGGATTTCCTTTTAGTACCATGTAAGATTCTATTTCCTTTCAACTCTTTATTCTGTGGTTATTGGGTTGGGTGGTTTTGGTACTATTTAACAATGGACCTTTTGAGTAATGAACTTCAATGCATTATTATACAGTGAAATCATAGTGAAGTGATGAGATGACAAACAGCCAAGTTATTTTCAGCTAGTAACATTAGTGGCATGATATATTCATTGATCCGTGTTTGGATGCCCCAATGTCTAAGTTTATCAGGATTATTTTCTATATTCTGAATGATTGAATTTTTTTTAAAACCAAAGACATTGTTGTAAAATGAAAACTTTAAATGCTTACTATACTTTTTTATAAGGGAATTCACAACACTTGATCATCTTACTGTTAAACATGAGAAATGAGTGCCATTGAATTATATAAGCTGTCAATAGCCTTTTATTATTTAAAAATAATGTATTCTCTTTTTTTTTATTTAAAGAGTAGTACCTGTGATTAAAATTATTTTATTCATCTAGTTCAGTCACTACCAAATTCTCCTAAATTAAGTATCATAGCTTGTATCTTCCTTTGTAGATCAAGTCATCAAACTTTTGGGTCTCAGTTTCCTCATCTGTAAAATGAGAAGGTAGGTAGGTTTTAATGATTTCTTAATAACTTTTCTTGCTTTAGATCTGAAATCCTTGACCCTTTTTTGTGTACTAGAGTCTTTTTGGCAGTCTGGTAAAGTCTATTTATGAATCTCTTCCCAGAATAACGTTTTTTTAAATATACAAAGTAAAATACATAGGTTTACTAAGGAAGCCAATTATAGTGAAATACAGTCATAAAAATATTAAAATAAAAACACAAATTTCAGACCCTAGGTTGGGTCCCTGTTGTTCTAGATCTGTGATTTCCCCATAAGTAAAGGTCTTCCAATAAAAGATAGACAACCACTTGCAGGTGTGCTGTAGAGGGAAATCCTTGTTCAGGTATTGGAATAGTTGGCCTCTGAGTCCCTCCCATCTCTGTGGTTTTATGATTATTTTTATAGTTCCCACAAACATGGTACTGTTTCTCAGTTGAAGCTAATCATTTTTCTTAGGAATACATATTCCTTCTTACTAGAATGATAATTTCTCTTAAGTGAATGATTTCTAAAGAAAATTTCACAGCTGAGCATTGGCCACAGGTATTATTCCATATCTTACATGATGTGGTGTGCAGATCATTTAAAAAAAATAACCCTTTATTAGGAATTAGCATATAATTTAAGGAGAACTTGTCACTTTTCTCTCAAATTTTCTAAAAATTACTCTTAATTTGCTCTTAGTAAATCCTTGCTAAGACCATGTATGGTAGATATTGAGTGTATGTTGCTGCTTTAGTTGGCATAAATTCTAAATTTCTTCTTAGTTTTCTAGTTAGTTGAAGAAGCCTTGTGTGTGTGTGTGTGTGTGTGTGTGTACATATATGTGTGTATGTGGGGCAGTGAAGAGTTTTATATATATATATTTTTTTTTTACATTCAACTCAAGCAAAAGTAGTACTGAGGTTTTTGGTTTTTTTTTTTTTTTTGCCATGTGGGACTTTGTGGATGCTGATGACAAAGCAAACCCCAGGAGGGATTTTAGGTCTGTGCCAAGTTGCTAGAAGAAAACCCAGCAACAGTGTTGTCAGTGGCAATGAAAATAATATATTTCCTTTATTTTTTATAACTAATTTTAACAGAGTATTCAAGAAAAGAGACAAAGCCCACGAAAATCAAAAGGATCATATGGTGGCTTCATTTAAATTCTGGTAAAGCTATTGTTCCAAGACAGTAATTAGTTTAAGAATTACTGAAATTGACATTATAATCAAATTAACATAATTTGAAAAAAATTCAGTCATAATGATTTATGAATTAAATCATTCAGAGGGGGAGGAGTTTTTTGGACTCCCAAAATGCTTTAAGGCATTTAGTCACTAATGCATTGTAAAATGTTTTTTGGAGTATGTGTAAAATATGAGCTTAGAATACCAGACCTCTCCGTGCTGGTCCAGTCCATTATGCTCAGATCATTACTAAGTGGCTAGGCCCCTGACCTGTACTGAAGTAAAAAGAAGATTCTGTGCCATGATGTGCTATTGGGAAATTATTGCAAAACATTTTGAATTTAAGTGAGGGTACTTAGCCCACATCAGTATTGTGAGACCCACTAGCTATCCTCTACAAACTCGGGACTTCATTAATGCATGTTAATTAAGGATCAAGTACCCCAGAAGAACATTTAGTACAAGTGCATGACCTTTTCTCTAGAGTAATGAGCATGAGTTTCTCATATAACATCTGACCTAGAACATTTCAATAAATTCAGTTGGCTTTTTATAATAAGTTCATGCCCTGTTCCCTGGTGGTGGGTTTGTTTTTCTGTTACCAATTTATTTACATTGCATTGCCATATATGTTCTGTTAAGTTACAATACAGCTTCCTAAGTTCACTTTTTAGGGGGTATTGCAACCATTTGACTTTAGTTCTTTTATGCAACTAACCTCTGAAGAATGTAATGGACAATCTAATGGGATGTGTTCATGCTTCATTCTGGCAAAAAATTTTGTGAATTGCTTCCTAATGACTGTATGTACTGTGCTGTTTTCACACAGTTTCTACATGCTCATTCTTCTAGAAGGCAAGCTGCCTGTTCTGGAGAGCACTAAACATGGCCTTAATTAAACTCAAGTTTGAAAAACCAATACCTCAACAACATTATTTATTCCTCTTTTTTTTTCAGAGTCCAAATAAACTAGAATCTGAGGAACCCAAAGAAATGAATTAGAATTGTCTTAAAGTGGAGCAAACCAAGCTCACCCCCTATTTCTTTTCTCCATTTTAAAGTAGTTGGCATTGCTATTTTCTCTAGAAAGTTCACAGTGCAGTAAAGATAGGATTACTAAACAAAATATTCACCGTGTTTATGCATCATTCATTTTAACTATCCATTGGTCTACCATCCATATCAGCAACTTCCCTCTTAAAGTATTTAATTAGCAATCTCATGGGATTTATATGAGCATGAGCAAATGAACTAAAACATTTTATTTCAAAGTTTGCTGATAATAGGATTAACTCTTAGATTGAAAAGGCTTCTTTTAGCAGACTGGTTTGATTTCTTGGACCACTTCAGAGATTCAGTCAGTGAATATTACTCAAAGAAAATTGCTTGTGGGACCTTTACATTGGTTTTTGTAGACTTACTGAGGACAGTGATAGACAAAAGTTAGATGTGAAGGAGAGAGACTGGAGATATAGGAAGTAAAGTATACCTAGCCAAGGATTCAGAAAACTAGAGGAAAGGATATTAGGAAAATGACTTTTCCCCCATCATTTTTAAGCAAACCTCTAGTGGAGGCTTGCATTTACAAATATACATTGCATGTGTGTGTGTCTGTCATGAAAGTCTTTTTAATTCTCTTCCTCTTAACAGCTATAATATGTTCTTTTCACATTTCTCAGAGATGTTACTTGTTCATCAGAAAGGGAAAACAGTATGCTTTATTCAAATTGGCCCTATTCAGCTTGTTTTCTTATTTTCTTTCTTAGTATCAATCTTTTACATCTTCCATTTCTCATTTCTTCATTTTCTTGCTCTTTAGTATGCTATATTGTTTATTTTCTTAAGGCCACAATTTTTCTATTTCTCCTCCCCTCCCTTTGCAGAATTTGGTAATTAATTTCATTATCTTAAAATGTTATTTTTTCTATAGAACCTTTGCAAATCAGTGATAAGAATACAGACACATCTTGTATAAGTAAATATGTAATAGATTATTGTGTAAATTATATCTATATGTATGAATAAATTTTTAAAGATAATTTTACATAAATAATGAGAAATAAAATAGGTTCTCCATTTCTTCCCTTTTCCCCCCCAGAAGCTTTGTTACTTTAAGAGTATCAGGAAATATGATTTCAAACTTCCAAATTTTCAACAACTTATTTCTAAATACAGGTTTATAGTAATGTCATCGAGGCCCTTGACTTAGTTAACATTTGTGTTAGAATTAGGGACTGGGGGTAAATATTTGTTCTTTGGATTATCTTCTCATGAAGAGTAATGCAGAAGAACTGTAATGAATTGTAAAAGATAAGTACTTTTATATATAGTGCTCATTTAAACAGTTCAAAGTGTTCTCATTCTTCTTGTACCACAGATTGATATTCTAGTGTTTATTTTAAAATGTTTTCAAAAAAGTTAGTCTTCTTCATCTTTCTGTAGATATTTGGAAAAATAATTGGTTATTAAAACATAGATGAAATCCTTGAGGTTTAGGTAATTTCTTAAATTTTAAAAGAGCAAAAGAATAGACATCATGACTGATTTTGGGAGTTTTTGCTCTGATTCCATTGGAATGAAATGTGCACTTCTTCCTATTTACATTTTTCTTTATGGCAAAAACAATATAAAACATAGAAAACTTAATCCTTTTAAAATAAGGAGAAATTTCCTGTTCCCATGAGTGCCCTATTAGATTTCTTTGAGAATGGAAGTCTAATTTTTTTAAGTTATTGACTCATCAGAAGTACTAATAGTCTCATGTTCTTTGTGTTTTTCAGATTTATGCAGAAATTCCAATTTATGTATCTCTTTACCATTATTAATTGTGCATATTTTTTTGTTTGGTTAATGTTGATGCTCATTTATGCAGTGACTAATAATACACAGACACACATGGAAGTGTGTTACATGTATCTAGAAACATTTGGAAGACCTAAAACAATAGAAATAACATTATTACAAAGTTAGCTGGTAAATGTTGACTCCTTTAAGGATCATGGGTCAAATGAAATCATTAGGCACTAATTAAGTGCCTCTAGTGTTCCAGATGCATACTATTACACTGGGGATAGAAAAAAATGCAGAAATAGTCTCTTCCCTCAAGGAGCTCACAGTCTAATTGGAGGAGACAGCATAAAACCAACTATGCACGTGCACACACACACACACACACACACACACACACGAGATAAAGTAGAAATAATCTAGGAGAGAAGTCATTGTCATTGAGGGGGACCAGAAAGGATTTCTTGCTGAAGGTAGAACTTTAGCTGAGATTTGAGGGATGACAGGAAGTGGTGGTGAGGAGGGAAGAAAATTCTACACTTAGTGGACAGCCATTGAAAGTACGTGGAGTCAGGCAATGGAGGTCAATGGTTCATGAGCCTTTAAAGGCAAGTAGTAATAGTTTGGGATATTTTTGAAGAGGAAGCTTTCTCCTGTACTGTGAGTAATGCCTGATTTGTTTAGACCTTACTTTTATCACTTACTAATGAGGGGATCCTATAACAAGGGGATCCTGTACAAGTCACATAACTGTTCTTTCTTTGTCTTGAATTGTACAGCTATAAGATGTATCGGACAATAGAATTTTTTAAGGATTAAATGAGATAATTTATGTGAAAATGATTTGAAATGAATAAATGACTGTGTAAATGTAAAGTGTCATCCATAATTGTGGGTTGTGATTCTGTATATCTTGACTTTAGGCAGTTTTTGTATCATTTCTTCAGTAATTGAAGATGAACCCAGAGAAGCCCCAAAACTGGTCATTAGGGATATGGAAATTTCAGAACTTCTCTGAGGACCCAGAGGTGTCTGACCAACCCAATGACTATATCTTTGTCAGTAGAATTTTTCCATGGTTTTATTAAATAAAAATGATTTGGTAGTGACAAGAAAATATGTGAGCAGTCAAACGAAAGAAGGTAATGTAGTTATATAGTGAGACTACGGAATAGCCTAGAAAGCCAATATCCTCCATTTACTTGACCGTGAACTTTGAATGCTCTAGAGAAAGGTTCCCAACTAAATGGGTAGATTTCCTATGGAAGATGTGCAAAGGCATAGACAAAAGTCATTTAGGATAAGAAAGCTTGGCTAATACCATTAAAAGTAGTATCTATATTGATGAATTTTCATGTGTATTGAAGTAATAGCAACTGATTTGTTTCAAACAAGATAATGTTTAACTCATGCAGTGCTTCCAGAATCTGAGAACTAGAAGTGACCTTGGAGTTGGTCAATTGGTTGAATTTATCCTTTAATAAGAAGTCTTTTCAACAAAATAGCTAATAATTGGTCATCTAGCATTTGCTTGAATAACTCTAGTGAGAGGGAACCAACTGCTTCCTTCAGCAGTCCATTCGAGAAATATCAAACCTAAGTGAACCTCTTTGTTATTTCTACCCATTGTTTCCAATTCTACTCTCTGGAGTAAAGGAGAGCAAGTATAATGCCTCTTTCACATAACAGACCTTTAAGTATTTAAAAACAGCTGTCATGTCCTCCCTGAGTCTTTTTTTCCCCTCTAAACATCTTCAGTTTCTTCAAATGGCCCTAATATAGAATGTACTTTATCTTTATAAAGAAATTTATAACTTTAAGAGTCTAAATAAAGTGACCTGAACTAAATGTCTTACTCTAAAAGTTATTTGATCATGTCAGAATAAAACATGGCTTTAACTTCCCTGGTCCTGGATACTTTTCCTCTCTTAATGAAGCTTCTCCTTGCCTTCGCTATCTGTACTCTTATATCCACACTCTTGACCCACAAAATCCTTGAGATCCCCCCCTAATTAGCTACTGTTTCCACTGAACAGTTTTGAAGTGGATTTTTTGAACCCATGTGTAAGATTTTACATCCATCTCTCTCTCTCTCTC